>NC_050570.1:8021849-8224349 GCF_013265735.2 Oncorhynchus mykiss
AGGGTGGTGGACCATTCTTGATACACACGGGAAACTGTTGAGCGTGAAAAACCCAGCAGCGATGCAGTTCTTGACTCAAAACGGTGTGCCTGGCACCTACTACCATACCCCGTTCAAAGTCACTTAAATATTTTGTCTTGCCCATTCACCCTCTGAATGGCCCACATACACAATCCATGTCTCAGTTTTCTCGAGGCTTAAAAATCCTTCTTTAACCTGTCTCCTCCTCCTTCATCTAAACTGATTGAAGTGGATTTAACAAGTGACATCAATAAGGGATCATAGCTTTCACCTGGATTCACCTGGTCAGTCTGTTATGGAACAATGTTTTTCTTCATGTTTTGTATACTCAGTGTACATAAAGATGGACAATATGGATTTATATTCTAAATATGATCAAACATAGTGTAGCGGGTTTGACATGAGGTTATTGTTTGTTAGGGGTACCAGGTAGGTCGTGCTTATCAGAGAAAATATTGATTTCTCCTTTTTTGTTTGTGAGGGAATGAGTCCCATCTGGTCTGTCAAGTCTACACCAATACAAAGGACTCATGTAAAAGTCAGGATGGAAATATACTTTTGCAGAAACCCTTAAAACATTGGAAATTACTTCAAAACAACTATATTATTTTGCGTTGGTTATAATTATTTTATTTATTTTTTACATTTTTTATTTAAATATAAA
The DNA here is from genome assembly GCF_013265735.2 of Oncorhynchus mykiss. Classification (NCBI taxonomy): domain Eukaryota; kingdom Metazoa; phylum Chordata; class Actinopteri; order Salmoniformes; family Salmonidae; genus Oncorhynchus; species Oncorhynchus mykiss. Next base: position 8,022,535 of record NC_050570.1, read on the forward strand.
ATAAATGATCTCCCACATAATAACATCACAGCACAACGATCTCTGGTTCCTCAAGAAAGTCCCGTACCTCAGGCCTAAAAAGAGTCCTGCCCGGTAAAGGAGTTCATGTGAACTCAAGTGACCTCAGTCACGCAGTCTTTGCCTCTTCACAAAGTGTAGCTTAAACCGGTCTCAATCATACAATCAGAATCTCAACGTCTTCTACCACACAACTATAAAAGGACTCCCAGTAGTCTTCACCAACCACAGAACACAACCCAACACGGTGTAAATCCCACTAAAACAGTCATAAACACAGATGTTTAGTCCCAAAGGAAGAAGTATCTGATCCGGGTTAATCTGGAGACACAACTACAAAGAACACTTTATGAATACAACAAAACATACAGAGTAAGGAAGAATACTTCCTCGTTCACCCCACTGTCACCCCCTTTTTGCTTAACTGACGCTATCTATTTAATGGGGAATTAAAGGGCAGGCACCTCATGTGCAGGAGAAGCACAGACGGTTCAGACAAATTCAGGGCCGTCACAAAAGAAACCACCTGATTCATGTAGTTATAATTGGTGAAAGAAAAACACATTAAGTGTATTTTAGTGCTGGGCTGGAACAAGAGCTTGCGTAGCCTATTGTTCCCAGGTTCAAATGATTAGCCTTTCCATACACTGATGAAGAAAGAACACATTGGAGAAGAGTAGGAATGGAAGGTAGATTTGCTTTAAGTTGTGTTTGCTTACAGTTTGACTCCCTGTTTCCTATAGGTTCACAGAACTAAAAGAGCAGAGTCAGCAGGAAAAGCAGTTGCTCAATGGACAAAGTAGCCCCACCACAGAAGAAGAGAAGGCAGATAGGACCATGGGCCTGGATATGGACATCTCGGAGGACCATGTCGTCGAGATCACCCACCATCATGGCATCCAAGATGTCTCCACGGTCTGGCCTACTGAAGACTCTAATGAATCTAGGTGGAAGTGTTTGTTGGAAGAGGAAGAGGATAGAGAGAGCGAGAGAAGACCGTGTATAGAGGAGTCCAGCAGACAGAGTATAGAGCCCAGCAGCCACAAGACACGGGCCAAGAGACAGAATCGGCGTATGAGGGAGCTGGAGCAGACCCAGTTCAGCCTGGAGCTACTCAAGGTGCGGACCCACAGAACGGGAGGGACTCTGCCAGAAGAGGAGACCCATGTACCCCCGTGTCCGGACAACATCTCCTGTCCCCTGGACGACCACCAACACCACCGGCCCTCCTCCCCTGGTAGCCACGGGAGCACCTCCATAGACGTCGAGGTGGAGGCGGGAGGGCCTGGTTACCCCGGTTGCCATGTTAACCAGTCAGCGCCGCTCCGGACTTCTTCCCAAGAGGATTCGGTCAGACCAGGGCCTCCCATTCACACCCCCACAGAGTCCCAGTCCCAGGAGCACCCGGAGGTGGTAAAACAGAATGATCTGAGCCCCGGGACAGAGGAGCTACCGCCCATGCTACTGCCCCCTATCAAGGAGATGGTAAAACAGAATGATCTGAGCCCCGGGACAGAGGAGCTACCGCCCCCTATCAAGGAGGTGGTGACGGAGGCTACACAATCCACCATCTACATCCCCCCTGAGGACCACAGCAGTGAGCTCAAGCCTAAGCAACAGAGCCCCAACAAGCGTGTGAAGGAGAGGAGAGAGTCCTCCTCTCGAGGGCCCGTGGTGGTTGTCATCAGTATGCAGAAGGAGACCCTGCTGGACGAAGGGGAACTGCGGGCGACAAAAGCCCAGGAGAGTGCACTCCAGATGGGTGTAACCCCTGCAACATTCTCCCCTACACCCATCGCTGGCCTGGAAGTATCAGAGAAGGCCCAGCCGCCTAGGACTGTTACCAAACCTCCGAGAGACTTAGCTGGGGTCGACATGTCTAGCTTGGTGCCCTCCTCCAACTCCAGCCATGGCCTTTGTCCTTCCGAGGTAGATATCCAGATAGTTCTGGAGCCCAAGGCCCCCACTGGTGAAGTCCCTCCCAGCCAGCAGGAGAGGAAGGCGGGCAGGCCAGCGCAGGACAACTGGGTCTCCACCGACAGGATCCTGGAGAGCAGGGAAGCAGCCTTGGCACCACAGAAGAAGACTCCGACCAAGACCATCATTGTCAATATGACTGAGAAGCCACCCTCCAACGTCACGTTCTCACCCCGACGCAAGCTCCCCTTCTCCAAGTGAGTGTTGCGTTGCTGTAACGTTGCTTTGATGTTGCTGTAACGTTGCATTGATGTTGCTGTAACGTTGCTGTAACGTTGCTTTGATGTTGCTGTAACGTTGCTTTGACGTTTTCATTGTCTTGTACAGCAACAACATTGTAAAACACAGGAAAGATATATTCAAATATATATTCAAAGATATATTCAAATATATATTCAAAGATATATTCAAATATATATTCAAATATATATTCAAAGATATATTCAAATATATTTGAATATGCAATGACATTTGAAAGGGTACAAATAGATATAACATCTTGTGACTATATTGTAGGTCTGATAAGGACCTGGTGAACAAGGAGTGGTCGTTGGTCTCTGTCTCTAGAGGCACCACTGGACGGACGGCCATAGAGGTGGGTTAACACAGTACACTACCCAAAGGAAACACACACACACACACACACACACACATTGTGCATGTAAGTGTGTGCTTGTATAAGTTAAATGTGTTATTCATTTGTGTCATTCAAACTGTCAGTGTGTCTCTAAGTGATGTCTACTTACACTGTACAGTGCCTTCAGAAAGTATTCAGACCCCTTGACTTTTCCCACTTTTTGTTACTTTACAGCCTTATTCTAAAATGTATTAAATAGTAAAGTTTGGTGGAGGAGGAATAATGGTCTTGGGCTGTTTTTCATGGTTGGGGCCCCTTAGTTTCAGTGAAGACCAATCTTAACGCTACATCATACAATTACATTCTAGACGGTTCTGTGCTTCCAACTTTGTGGCAACAGTTTGGGGAAGGCCCTTTCCTGTTTCAACATGACAATGCCCCCGTGCACAAAGCGAGGTCCATACAGAAATGATTTGTCGAGATCGGTGTGGAAGAACTTGACTGGCCTGCACAGAGCTCTGACCTCAACCTCATCGAACACCTTTGGGATGAATTGGAACGCCGACTGCAAGCCAGGCCTAATCACCCAACATCAGTGCCAGACATCACTAATGCTCTTATGGCTAAATGGAAGCAAGTCCCCTCAGCAATGTTCCAACATCGAGTGAAAAGCCTTCCCAGAAGAGTGGAGGCTGTTATAGCAGCAAAGGTGGGACCAACTCCATGTTAATGCACTCGATTTTGGAATGAGATGTTGGACGAGCAGGTGTCCACATACTTTTGGTTATGTAGTGCAACACACACACAAATTGTCCCAGTCACACAAACATAATTCCATTCCACCCAGACTCACACACATACACAGACATGCACACACACACACACACACCATCCCTGTCTCCCAACACGTACCCAGACCACTGATGTGTTTTGGTGTGTGGTTGTGCAGGTGTGCCCCCCGACCCCAAAAAGAAAGCCTGTATGTCTCAGACCCGCTCCGACTTCCTGACCCGCTGTAACTCTGAGGGGGCGTGTCAGTCGGACGATGACGAGACATTCTACACCCCCGTCCTGCCCTGTACGCTGCCCCTCCTCTCCCGATCCTCTCCCGATCCTCCGAGGGGGTTGCCCAGCCTGTCTGTCACACTGTCTCCGAAATGATAAACGTACCATATAGGGTCCAAGCTTACCACCCCTATTGTCCCCTGCCTCCTTCGGACCCCCCCCCCACAACTAACCCCACTGAACTTAACTAGCATCCTCCAACTCGGTTTAGTATTTAACTACTAGATTGTTTATAGACTGTTAGTTGTTGTTCTGTGCAGACGGGACGAGTGATGCGATAGGAGCATGCACGCACATGGATGTATTGACATTAAAGTCTGATATTGCAAAACATGTATATTCTGTCTCAAATGGGTCACCTCTCTCACCATCTTTTCCCGTTTCAGGATATGACTCATTAAAACCATGGAAAAATAGCCCGAGCCTTTGATGCCAACTCGTTGAACATTGAAAATGTTGCGCTGTCATATGTTGGGTAATAAAAGACTTGCCTTCCATTCTCCCAGGCTGCTCACAAGGAAGTGCAGAAGAGCATCCATAAGACCATGTCTTCAGGGGACCTGGGAAAGGTAGCAACGCTTAGGAAGACATCCAGTCAGGATGGAAGGTAGCTTCTCCCTCCCTCCCTCCCTGCCTCCCTCCCTCCCTCCCTGCCTCCGTCCCTCCCTCCCTCCCTCCCTCCCTCCCTCCCTCCCTCCCTGCCTCCCTCCCTGCCTCCCTCCCTGCCTCCCTCCCTGCCTCCCTGCCTCCCTCCCTGCCTCCCTCCCTCCCTGCCTCCCTCCCTGCCTCCCTCTATAGCCCATATGGGGTGGCAGGTAGCCTCGAGGTTAGAGCGTTGGATTAGTAAGGTTGCTCGATCAATTCCCTGAGCTGACAAGGTAAAAATCTGTCGTTCTGCCCCTGAACAAGGCAGTTAACCCACTGTTCCCCGGTAGGACGTCATTGTAAATAATAATTTGTTCTTAACTGACTTGCCTAGTTAAATTAAGGGTAAATAAATAATATATGAGCCAGACGCACAAAGAAGATTGTATTGTGTACCTTTTTTTATATATACAGTGCCTTGTGAAAGTATTCGGCCCCCTTGAACTTTGCAACCTTTTGCCACATTTCAGGCTTCAAACATAAAGATATAAAACTGTATTTTTTGTGAAGAATCAACAACAAGTGGGACACAATCATGAAGTGGAACGACATTTATTGGATATTTCAAACTTTTTTAACAAATCAACAACGGAAAAATTGGGCGTGCAAAATTATTCAGCCCCCTTAAGTTAATACTTTGTAGCGCCACCTTTTGCTGCGATTACAGCTGTAAGTCGCTTGGGGTATGTCTCTATCAGTTTTGCACATCGAGAGACTGAAATTTTTTCCCATTCCTCCTTGCAAAACAGCTCGAGCTCAGTGAGGTTGGATGGAGAGCATTTGTGAACAGCAGTTTTCAGTTTTTTCCACAGATTCTCGATTGGATTCAGGTCTGGACTTTGACTTGGCCATTCTAACACCTGGATATGTTTATTTTTGAACCATTCCATTGTAGATTTTGCTTTATGTTTTGGATCATTGTCTTGTTGGAAGACAAATCTCCGTCCCAGTCTCAGGTCTTTTGCAGACTCCATCAGGTTTTCTTCCAGAATGGTCCTGTATTTGGCTCCATCCATCTTCCCATCAATTTTAACCATCTTCCCTGTCCCTGCTGAAGAAAAGCAGGTCCAAACCATGATGCTGCCACCACCATGTTTGACAGTGGGTATGGTGGGTTCAGGGTGATGAGCTGTGTTGCTTTTACGCCAAACATAACGTTTTGCATTGTTGCCAAAAAGTTCAATTTTGGTTTCATCTGACAAGAGCACCTTCTTCCACATGTTTGGTGTGTCTCCCAGGTGGCTTGTGGCAAACTTTAAACAACACTTTTTATGGATATCTTTAAGAAATGGCTTTCTTCTTGCCACTCTTCCATAAAGGCCCGATTTGTGCAATATACGACTGATTGTTGTCCTATGGACAGAGTCTCCCACCTCAGCTGTAGATCTCTGCAGTTCATCCAGAGTGATCATGGGCCTCTTGGCTGCATCTCTGATCAGTCTTCTCCTTGTATGAGCTGAAAGTTTAGAGGGACGGCCAGGTCTTGGTAGATTTGCAGTGGTCTGATACTCCTTCCATTTCAATATTATCGCTTGCACAGTGCTCCTTGGGATGTTTAAAGCTTGGGAAATCTTTTTGTATCCAAATCCGGCTTTAAACTTCTTCACAACAGTATCTCGGACCTGCCTGGTGTGTTCCTTGTTCTTCATGATGCTCTCTGCGCTTTTAACGGACCTCTGAGACTATCACAGTGCAGGTGCATTTATACGGAGACTTGATTACACACAGGTGGATTGTATTTATCATCATTAGTCATTTAGGTCAACATTGGATCATTCAGAGATCCTCACTGAACTGCTGGAGAGAGTTTGCTGCACTGAAAGTAAAGGGGCTGAATAATTTTGCACGCCCAATTTTTCAGTTTTTGATTTGTTAAAAAAGTTTGAAATATCCAATAAATGTCGTTCCACTTCATGATTGTGTCCCACTTGTTGTTGATTCTTCACAAAAAAATACAGTTTTATATCTTTATGTTTGAAGCCTGAAATGTGGCAAAAGGTCGCAAAGTTCAAGGGGGCCGAATACTTTCGCAAGGCACTGTATATACATTTTTAGATCGGGCCGAGCAGATTCACCAGGACTGTTCTGGCTCGGAGTTGTCTCTGTATATTATTGTCGTTTCCAGCACTGTTTCAGCAACTAGTGTGACAAGGGTACTAGTCTGTTAACACAGGAGTCTTCTAAGCTGTGTGACTGTGTGTTGCAGCAGAGTACGAGGGAAGATACGGTTCTGGGGCAAGACCAAGCATGCAGAGAAGAAGCTGTCTAGAGACAAGCAGCAGTCCACACAGAGAGACTGCACTGACAAGATAGGTAAGACACTTTGTCGTGCTTTATCCAGAGGGGTTGGGAAGAAGGACAATAAAGTTCTGTTGTATTTCATAACACTGGACATGTGATATTAGGTTACACTGCGGATTTCTCATCTCAACAATAAGACGAAAAACAAATTATGAACTAGGGTTGAATGCTGATTGGTTGACAGCTATGGAATATCAGACCGTATACCACGGATGTGACAACATGTATTTTTACTGCTCTAACTACGTTGGTAACCAGTTTTATAATAGTAATAAGGCACCTCAGGGGGTTTGTGTTATATTGCCAATTTACCACGGCTAAGGGCTGTATTCAGTCATTCCGTGTTGTGTCGCGCCTAAGAACAGCCCTTGGCCGTGGTATATTGGTCATATACCATACCCCCTCGGGCCATATTGCTTAAATAGAAACAATTGTCTTCACAACATCCCTACTATATCTTCATGACCGTGGCGGGTTCAGACGGAACAACGTCTCCCCCCCACAGTCCCAACCTGATGGGGACCAGGGGACGGGAGACCAAGGAGAACAAGGAGCCCTCTCCCAAAGTGAGGCGGAGGCGCAGCGTCAAGATCAGCAGCGTGGTCCTAGAGCCCGCCCAGTGGGGGAACGACGCGCTGCACATCCTCACCAGCACCCACGACTACAGGAGCATGAACGACTTCCTCATGAAGAAGGTAGGTACAGGCAGGCAGAGGGAAACAGAGAGACAGACAGACTGGTAGACAGACAGGCAGGCAGAGGGAAACAGACAGACTGGTAGACAGACAGGCAGGCAGAGGGAAACAGAGACAGACAGACAGAGGGAAACAGAGTGACAGGCAGACTGATAGACAGGCAGGCAGAGGGAAACAGAGAGACAGGCAGACTGGTAGACAGACAGACAGGCAGAGGGATACAGAGAGACAGACAGGCAGAGGGAAACAGAGAGACAGACAGACAGGCAGGCAGACAGGTGTACATTTTCTTACAACACTTGTTATTCTTACACTTGTACTACACCAGTGGTCACTAACACAGCAGTACTGTATTGTACTACACCAGTGGTCACCAACACAGCAGTACTGTATTGTATTGTACTACACCAGTGGTCACTAACACAGCAGTACTGTATTGTAGTACACCAGTGGTCACCAACACAGCAGTACTGTATTGTACTACACCAGTGGTCACTAACACAGCAGTACTGTATTGTAGTACACCAGTGGTCACCAACACAGCAGTACTGTATTGTACTACACCAGTGGTCACTAACACAGCAGTACTGTATTGTAGTACACCAGTGGTCACCAACACAGCAGTACTGTATTGTACTACACCAGTGGTCACTAACACAGCAGTACTGTATTGTAGTACACCAGTGGTCACCAACACAGCAGTACTGTATTGTACTACAACAGTGGTCACTAACACAGCAGTACTGTATTGTAGTACACCAGTGGTCACCAACACAGCAGTACTGTATTGTACTACACCAGTGGTCACTAACACAGCAGTACTGTATTGTAGTACACCAGTGGTCACCAACACAGCAGTACTGTATTGTAGTACACCAGTGGTCACCAACACAGCAGTACTGTATTGTACTACACCAGTGGTCACCAACACAGCAGTACTGTATTGTATTGTAGTACACCAGTGGTCACCAACACAGCAGTACTGTATTGTAGTACACCAGTGGTCACCAACACAGCAGTACTGTATTGTACTACACCAGTGGTCACCAACACAGCAGTACTGTATTGTATTGTACTACACCAGTGGTCACCAACACAGCAGTACTGTATTGTATTGTACTACACCAGTGGTCACCAACACAGCAGTACTGTATTGTACTACACCAGTGGTCACCAACACAGCAGTACTGTATTGTATTGTAGTACACCAGTGGTCACCAACACAGCAGTACTGTATTGTAGTACACCAGTGGTCACCAACACAGCAGTACTGTATTGTATTGTACTACACCAGTGGTCACCAACACAGCAGTACTGTATTGTATTGTAGTACACCAGTGGTCACCAACACAGCAGTACTGTACTGTATTGTACTACACCAGTGGTCACCAACACAGCAGTACTGTATTGTATTGTAGTACACCAGTGGTCACCAACACAGCAGTACTGTATTGTATTGTACTACACCAGTGGTCACCAACACAGCAGTACTGTATTGTATTGTAGTACACCAGTGGTCACCAACACAGCAGTACTGTATTGTATTGTACTACACCAGTGGTCACCAACACAGCAGTACTGTATTGTATTGTAGTACACCAGTGGTCACCAACACAGCAGTACTGTATTGTATTGTACTACACCAGTGGTCACCAACACAGCAGTACTGTACTGTATTGTACTACACCAGTGGTCACCAACACAGCAGTACTGTATTGTATTGTAGTACACCAGTGGTCACCAACACAGCAGTACTGTATTGTATTGTAGTACACCAGTGGTCACCAACACAGCAGTACTGTATTGTACTACACCAGTGGTCACCAACACAGCAGTACTGTATTGTACTACACCAGTGGTCACCAACACAGCAGTACTGTATTGTATTGTACTACACCAGTGGTCACCAACACAGCAGTACTGTATTGTAGTACACCAGTGGTCACCAACACAGCAGTACTGTATTGTACTACACCAGTGGTCACCAACACAGCAGTATTGTATTGTACTACACCAGTGGTCACCAACACAGCAGTACTGTACTGTATTGTACTACACCAGTGGTCACCAATCAAGATCACTTTCTGATTCAAAATGGAGGCTGAGATCTACCGGTCAGAATTATTTGGAAACATGACTTAAATATGTAAGCCTGTGCAACATGAAGCTATTAAAAACAGTTCTGTGATATTATAATAATAATATATAGTTTTGTATTACTTGTGAGGCACAGCTGAGTGAAATAATTAGTGAAATACAGTGAAATAATTAGCTTTATTTTATTGGGCTGATGGTGCCTGCATCGGAGGGTCTGTCTCTCGCCGTCAGTCGGTCCCTCTCCCCCCTCCTCCGACACTGAGGGGGGACTCTGTCTTCCAGCTGATGGCGAAATTCAATTCACACCACATTATTTCTGCCTCATGCACAAATTCATGTTGTTCCTTCTATGACCAGAGAAAGTGAAATATTCCATTATATATATTCCATTATATATATATATATATATAAAACACAACCGCTTATAATACCAAAGCCTATCAACACACTGCTATTTATTCATTGAAGCTGCAGTGCCGTTTCAGTGTGAGTGGAGAAGCGCATTTCATGTCTTACAAAGTGTTGAACACAAAGTGTTAAACATGAACTCATAAAAACATCAGCACTTTGTTGTATTCGCTGACAGTCTCTCTCTAGTCATGGTTTTAGACGTTTTGAAATCTCACTGTATCGAGGAGGCTGCAGACACGGTGATCTGAGCCATCTGATTGGACAGTGGGAAGCTGCAGACACGGTGATCTGAGCCATCTGATTGGACAGTGGGAAGCTGCAGACACGGTGATCTGAGCCATCTGATTGGACGGTGGGAAGCTGCAGACACGGTGATCTGAGCCATCTGATTGGACAGTGGGAAGCTGCAAACACGGTGATCTGAGAAATCTGATTGGACAGTGGTAGGCCTGTTGGTGCACCTGATTTGCTCTTCAGGCACTCCGAGTACGTGGAGTTTGTACCGTCAGACACATGAAATGGTTCACAATGGGAACACTTCACAGGACAGCTGAAACAAGTGCACCTACTGCCAACAGCGCGACACAGAAACAAGTAGGAATGCAAGGCTTTATCTTTGTTTTGTTTTTTCGATCGACCTGGAATGCCTTACAGATCGACCTGGAATGCCTTACAGATCGACCTGGAATGCCTTACAGATCGACCTGGAATGCCTTACAGATCGACCTGGAATGCCTTACAGATCGACCTGGAGTGCCTTACAGATCGACCTGGAATGCCTTACAGATCGACCTGGAATGCCTTACAGATCGACCTGGAATGCCTTGCAGATCGACCTGGAATGCCTTACAGATCGACCTGGAATGCCTTACAGATCGACCAGTCGATCGCCATCGACCGTTTGGTGACCACTGTGCTACACCGTATAACACAATAGTCACAACATATTTACACAGCAGCCACATACTGTTAGTCATGAAGACTATTTGTTTGATGAGGGGAACCTGTATTTATTATGACCATATTATTATAGATCAGTGATCTGGACTGTGATATTATTATTGATCAGTAATCTGGACTCTGATATTATTATAGATCAGTGATCTGGACTGTGATATTACTACAGATCAGTGACCTGGACTCTGATATTATTACAGATCAGTGATCTGGACTCTGATATTATTACAGATCAGTGATCTGGACTCTGATATTATTACAGATCAATGATCTGGACTCTGATATTATTACAGATCAGTGATCTGGACTCTGATATTATTACAGATCAGTGATCTGGACTCTGATATTATTATAGATCAGTGATCTGGACTCTGATATTATTATAGATCAGTGATCTGGACTCTGATATTATTACTGATCAGTGATCTGGACTCTGATATTATTACAGATCAGTGACCTGGACTCTGATATTATTACAGATCAGTGACCTGGACTCTGATATTATTACAGATCAGTGATCTGGACTCTGATATTATTACAGATCAGTGATCTGGACTCTGATATTATTACAGATCAGTGACCTGGACTCTGATATTACTATAGATCAGTGATCTGGACTCTGATATTATTATTGATCAGTGATCTGGACTCTGATATTATTACAGATCAGTGACCTGGACTCTGATATTATTACTGATCAGTGATCTGGACTCTGATATTATTATAGATCAGTGATCTGGACTCTGATATTACTATAGATCAGTGATCTGGACTCTGATATTATTACAGATCAGTGATCTGGACTCTGATATTATTACAGATCAGTGATCTGGACTCTGATATTATTATAGATCAGTGATCTGGACTCTGATATTATTACAGATCAGTGATCTGGACTCTGATATTATTACAGATCAGTGATCTGGACTCTGATATTATTACAGATCAGTGATCTGGACTCTGATATTATTATAGATCAGTGATCTGGACTCTGTTATTATTATAGATCAGTGATCTGGACTCTGATATTATTACTGATCAGTGACCTGGACTCTGATATTATTACAGATCAGTGACCTGGACTCTGATATTATTACAGATCAGTGACCTGGACTCTGATATTATTACAGATCAGTGATCTGGACTCTGATATTATTACAGATCAGTGATCTGGACTCTGATATTATTACAGATCAGTGACCTGGACTCTGATATTACTATAGATCAGTGATCTGGACTCTGATATTATTATTGATCAGTGATCTGGACTCTGATATTATTACAGATCAGTGACCTGGACTCTGATATTATTACTGATCAGTGATCTGGACTCTGATATTATTATAGATCAGTGATCTGGACTCTGATATTACTATAGATCAGTGATCTGGACTCTGATATTATTATTGATCAGTGATCTGGACTCTGATATTATTATAGATCAGTGACCTGGACTCTGATATTATTACTGATCAGTGACCTGGACTCTGATATTATTACAGATCAGTGACCTGGACTCTGATATTATTACTGATCAGTGATCTGGACTCTGATATTATTACTGATCAGTGATCTGGACTCTGATATTATTACAGATCAGTGACCTGGACTCTGATATTATTACTGATCAGTGATCTGGACTCTGATATTATTACAGATCAGTGACCTGGACTCTGATATTATTACAGATCAGTGACCTGGACTCTGATATTATTACAGATCAGTGATCTGGACTCTGATATTACTATAGATCAGTGATCTGGACTCTGATATTATTATTGATCAGTGATCTGGACTCTGATATTATTACAGATCAGTGATCTGGACTCTGATATTATTACTGATCAGTGACCTGGACTCTGATATTATTACTGATCAGTGACCTGGACTCTGATATTATTACTGATCAGTGATCTGGACTCTGATATTATTACAGATCAGTGATCTGGACTCTGATATTATTACAGATCAGTGACCTGGACTCTGATATTATTATAGATCAGTGATCTGGACTCTGATATTATTACAGATCAGTGATCTGGACTCTGATATTATTACAGATCAGTGACCTGGACTCGGAGGACTGTCAGAAGGACACCTTGGTGGACGTGGTCTTCAAGAAAGCTCTGAAGGAGTTCCGCCTCAACATCTTCAACTCCTACTCCACCGCCCTGGCTGTGAGTATCACTATGGACATGGCGTATTGTCGTCGTACATGGTTACGGTTCACACTAGGGGTTCTATTCCCACTTGGGTGCTGGGCACTCCAATGACAACCATCAATGACCACACAAGGCTTTTTCCTCAGACAGTGGCTGACCCTATTGTAGCACATAAATCAATGTCTGTAGTCTTGCCTCCTTTCTACTTCCATGTCCTTCCTCATCTCTGTCTTTCCATACTACTTTCCATAGTAATACTGTAATCATTATCTCTGTCTTCCATACTACTTTACATAGTAATACTGTAATCATTATCTCTGTCTTCAATACTACTTTACATAGTAACGCTGTAATCATTATCTCTGTATTTCCATACTACTTTACATAGTAATACTGTAATCATTATCTCTGTCTTCCATACTACTTTACATAGTAACGCTGTAATCATTATCTCTGTATTTCCATACTACTTTACATAGTAATACTGTAATCATTATCTCTGTCTTCCATACTACTTTACATAGTAATACTGTACTCATTATCTCTGTCTTTCCATACTACTTTACATAGTAATACTGTACTCATTATCTCTGTCTTCAATACTACTTTACATAGTAATACTGTACTCATTATCTCTGTCTTCCATACTACTTTACATAGTAACGCTGTAATCATTAACCTCTGTCTTCAATACTACTTTCCATAGTAATACTGTAATCATTATCTCGGTCTTCCATACTACTTTACATAGTAACGCTGTAATCATTAACCTCTGTCTTCAATACTACTTTCCATAGTAATACTGTAATCATTATCTCTGTCTTCAATACTACTTTACATAGTAACGCTGTAATCATTATCTCTGTCTTCAATACTACTTTCCATAGTAATACTGTAATCATTATCTCTGTCTTCCATACTACTTTACATAGTAATACTGTACTCATTATCTCTGTCTTTCCATACTACTTTACATAGTAATACTGTACTCATTATCTCTGTCTTTCCATACTACTTTACATAGTAATACTCAAATCAAAATCAAATCAAATTTATTTATAAAGCCCTTCGTACATCAGCTGATATCTCAAAGTGCTGTACATAGTAATACTGTAATCATTATCTCTGTCTTCAATACTACTTTACATAGTAATACTGTACTCATTATCTCTGTCTTTACATACTACTTTACATAGTAATACTGTGATCATTATCTCTGTCTTTACATACTACTTTACATAGTAATACTGTAATCATTATCTCTGTCTTCCATACTACTTTACATTGTAATGCTGTAATCAATTACATTATAGCACTTTCTCACTAGATCTCAAAATGCTTTAGATTATCATGTATGGGCTGGTCCTATCCACAAATACCTCTTCTTCCAAATATCTCTTAACCTCCCCTCTCTCCTTCTTCTCCCCCTATCCCTCTCTCCTCCTTCTCCCCCTGTCCCTCTCTCCTCCTTCTCCCCCTGTCCCTCTCTCCTCCTTCTCCCCCTATCCCTCTCTCCTCCTTCTCCCCCTATCCCTCTCTTCTCCTTCTCCCCCTGTCCCTCTCTCCTCCTCCTCCCCTGTCCCTCTCTCCTCCTTCTCCCCCTATCCTTCTCCTCCTTCTCCCCCTGTCCCTCTCTCCTCCTTCTCCCCCTGTCCCTCTCTCCTCCTTCTCCCCCTATCCCTCTCTCCTCCTTCTCCCCCTATCCCTCTCTCCTCCTTCTCCCCCTATCCCTCTCTCCTCCTTCTCCCCCTATCCCTCTCTCCTCCTCCTCCCCTGTCCCTCTCTCCTCCTTCTCCCCCTATCCCTCTCTCCTCCTTCTCTCCCTATCCCTCTCTCCTCCTCTCCTGTCCCTCTCTCCTCCTTCTCCCCCTGTCCCTCTCCTCCAGATGGATGACGGTAAGAGTATCCGTTATAAGGACCTGTACGCCCTGTTTGAACACATCCTGGAGAAGAGCATGCGGCTGGAACAGAGGGACTGGAGCGAGTCGCCCGTCAAGGTCTGGGTCAACACCTTCAAGGTCTTCCTGGATGAGTTCATGACCGAGTACAAGCCCATGGACGGCACCATCATCAAGGTAGTGTGGGTTCTTGTGTGTGTAGGGGTGGAAGGGTTTGGGTGTGTGTGTGTGTGTAGGGGTGGAAGGGTTTGGGCTGTCTGTGTGTAATCATTATCTCGGTCTTCCATACTACTTTACATAGTAATACTATAATCATTATATCTGTCTTTCCATACTACTTTACATAGTAATACTGTAATCGTTATCTCTGTCTTTACATACTACTTTACGTAGGGGTGTGTAGGGGTGGAAGGTTTTGGGCTGTGTGTAGGGGTGGAGGGGTTTGGGCTGTGTGTAGGGCTGTGTGTAGGGCTGTCTGTGTCTGTCTGTGTCTGTGTGTCTGTGTGTCTGTGTCTGTGTGTCTGTGTCTGTGTGTGTGTGGTTTATTTAGCTTGTACTTTTTTCAGAAATCCCTTAACAGTCGTATGGCATGTTGGAGGTGAGGGGCTAGATGGATAAATATGTCTGTCTGTCTCCTGTTCTCTCACTGATCTGTCCGTCAGTCTCCTGTTCTCTCACTGATCTGTCCGTCTGTCTCCTGTTCTCTCACTGATCTGTCCGTCTGTCTCCTGTTCTGTCACTGATCTCTCCGTCTGTCTCCTATTCTCTCACTGATCTTTCCGTCTGTCTCCTGTTCTCTCACTGATCTGTCCGTCTGTCTCCTGTTCTCTCACTGATCTGTGCGTCTGTCTCCTGTTCTCTCACTGATCTGTCCGTCTGTCTCCTGTTCTGTCACTGATCTCTCCGTCTGTCTCCTGTTCTCTCACTGATCTGTCCGTCTGTCTCCTGTTCTCTCACTGATCTGTCCGTCTGTCTCCTGTTCTCTCACTGATCTGTGCGTCTGTCTCCTGTTCTCTCACTGATCTGTCTGTCTGTCTCCTGTTCTCTCACTGATCTGTCCGTCTGTCTCCTGTTCTCTCACTGATCTGTCCGTCTGTCTCCTGTTCTCTCACTGATCTGTCCGTCTGTCTCCTGTTCTCTCAGGCCTCCAAACCAGAACGTAAGAAGAGGAGGAAAAAGGAACCTGACATTGTGAGTCCTCCATCTTTCTTTGACTGGGTATTCTATACTATATCTCTACACTAAGTTTCTAATGTGATGTTTGGCTGTATCTTTATGGCAAACTGAGCTGAGCCCCTCTATCGCCCTCTGCAGGTTGAGGAGCACAACGGCCACATCTTCAAGTCCACCCAGTACAGTATCCCCACCTACTGCGAATACTGCTCCTCTCTCATCTGGATGATGGACAGGGCCTGCGTCTGCAAACGTGAGTACACACACACACACACACACACACACACACACACACACACGTGGATTCACTGACACTCACACGTCCTGTTACTGTGCTGCCTCTTAAATGTCTGTAATCAGATTGGCGTAGAGGTCTAAGGCACCGCATCTCAGTGCAAGAGGCGTCACTCCATTCCCTGGTTCGATTCCAGGCTGTATCTCATCCGGACGTGATTGGGAGTCCCATAGGGCGGCGCACAATTGGCCCAGCGTCGTCTGGGTTTGGCCGTCATTGTAAATTAGAATTGGTTCTAGTTAAATAAAGGTTAAATATATATATTTATTTAAATAATAATAATTTAAAAAATGGTGTTCCAGCTCTTGTCATAAATCTTATATCTTGTTATGTCCTCCATATGCATTCCATTCCTCCATACTCTCTCTAACTATTGATTCCATTCCTCCATACTCTCTCTAAGTATTGATTCCATTCCTCCATACTCTCTCTAAGTATTGATTCCATTCCTCCATACTCTCTCTAACTATTGATTCCATTCCTCCATACTCTCTCTAACTATTGATTCCATTCCTCCATACTCTCTCTAACTATTGATTCCATTCCTCCATACTCTCTCTAACTATTGATTACATTCCTCCATACTCTCTAACTATTGATTACATTCCTCCATACTCTCTCTAACTATTGATTCCATTCCTCCATACTCTCTCTAAGTATTGATTCCATTCCTCCATACTCTCTCTAAGTATTGATTCCATTCCTCCATACTCTCTCTAACTATTGATTACATTCCTCCATACTCTCTAACTATTGATTCCATTCCTCCAAACTCTCTATAAGTATTGATTCCATTCCTCCATACTCTCTCTAACTATTGATTACATTCCTCCATACTCTCTAACTATTGATTCCATTCCTCCATACTCTCTCTAACTATTGATTCCAAACAGATACTTTTTCCATATTTAGTGCACTATTCTTGACCCAGGGGTTGGACACTGAACAATGTTGGAACGTTGTTGGAATGTTGCAGAAAGGTTAGGGAATACAGGTTGTTGGTTGTTGACTGACCAGGGGTTGGACACGGAACGTTTTCAGAACGTTGTGTAAGGTTAGCAGATGGTTCTGTCTCTGTTGTGTCCTCTTCTGCAGTGTGTCGGTACGCCTGCCATAGAAAGTGCTGCTCCAGGATGACCACCAAATGTAGCAAAAAGGTAAGATACTATTTTATAGTGTGCAAGTGTACGTTACTGACAATGGAAAGGAGGGATGAGGCTAACGATCAACAAACCATGTTATTCTTCCCAATGATGTAAAGAGGAGACTATTCGCTCGATGGCTTTTCTTACATTCCTAATAACGGATGTTGGAGTGTTTACATTTGCAGTTGCAAATGCCCATGAAATATGTTACACCACAATTTTCTCTCTCTCTCTGTACCTCCATGTTATATGTTGGTCTGTCTGTGCTTGTCACTTCTGTCCGTCCGTCCGTCTGCGCGTCTGTGTTTGCGATGTACATGTGTGTCCGTCCTTCCATCCGCGTTTGTGTTTTTCTCTATCAGTACGACCTGGAGCTGTCGTCCAGGCAGTTTGGCGTGGAGGTGTCTCGTCTGACCAGCGAGGAGAGGACCGTGCCCCTGGTGGTGGAGAAGCTCATCAACTACATCGAGATGCACGGCCTCTACACGGAGGGCATCTTCAGGAAGTCTGGCTCCACCAATAAGATCAAAGAGCTGCGGCAGGGGCTGGACACAGGTATGATTGGCAGGGTACTACACCAGTTAAAGTAGACCAGGGAGGGATAGCAGAGATATGGTCAAAGAACTGTCTATACCAGGGATGGCCCTCGGATCAGTCCCTCCTCCCCGGGGTCTCAACTTCCTGTTGAAGGTTAGAATACTAGAATACAAAAGGTGCAATTTCGAAATGTCAATCAATTAGTCCATGTCAGCTGACATTTTTTAGATTGGTAATTTAGTCTAGCTTGGTAATTTAGTCTAGCTTGGTAATTTAGTGTAGTTTGGTAATTTAGTCTAGCTTGGTAATTTAGTGTAGTTTGGTAATTTAGTGTAGTTTGGTAATTTAGTCTAGTTTGGTCATTTAGTCTAGTTTGGTAATTTAGTCTAGTTTGGTAATTTAGTCTAGCTTGGTAATTTAGTCTAGCTTGGTAATTTAGTCTAGCTTGGTAATTTAGTCTATCTTGGTCATTTTGTCTAGTTTGGTAATTTTGTCTAGATTGATAATTTTGTCTAGATTGGCAATTTAGTCTAGATTGGTCATTTAGTCTAGCTTGGTAATTTAGTCTAGTTTGGTAATTTAGTCTAGTTTGGTAATTTAGTCTATTTTGGTGATTTAGTCTAGTTTGGTAATTTTGTCTAGATTGATAATTTTGTCTAGATTGGCAATTTAGTCTAGATTGGTCATTTAGTCTAGCTTGGTCATTTAGTCTAGCTTGGTCATTTTGTCTAGCTTGGTCATTTAGTCTAGCTTGGTCATTTTGTCTAGCTTGGTCATTTAGTCTAGATTGGTCATTTAGTCTAGCTTGGTCATTTAGTCTAGCTTGGTCATTTTGTCTAGCTTGGTCATTTAGTCTAGCTTGGTCATTTTGTCTAGCTTGGTCATTTAGTCTAGCTTGGTCATTTTGTCTAGATTGGTCATTTAGTCTAGCTTGGTCATTTAGTCTAGCTTGGTCATTTAGTCTAGCTTGGTCATTTAGTCTAGCTTGGTCATTTTGTCTAGATTGGTCATTTAGTCTAGCTTGGTCATTTAGTCTAGCTTGGTCATTTTGTCTAGCTTGGTCATTTAGTCTAGCTTGGTCATTTTGTCTAGCTTGGTCATTTAGTCTAGATTGGTCATTTAGTCTAGCTTGGTAATTTAGTCTAGATTGGTCATTTAGTCTAGCTTGGTAATTTAGTCTAGCTTGGTAATTTAGTCTAGCTTGGTAATTTAGTCTAGCTTGGTAATTTAGTCTAGCTTGGTAATTTAGTCTAGCTTGGTAATTTAGTCTAGCTTGGTAATTTAGTGTAGTTTGGTAATTTAGTCTAGCTTGGTAATTTAGTCTAGCTTGGTAATTTAGTCTTGCTCGGTAATTTAGTCTAGCTCGGTAATTTAGTCTAGCTCGGTAATTTAGTCTTGCTCGGTAATTTAGTCTAGCTTGGTCATTTTGTCTAGATTGATAATTTAGTCTAGATTGATAATTTTGTCTAGATTGGCAATTTTGTCTAGATTGCTCATTTAGTCTAGATTGGTCATTTAGTCTAGCTTGGTCATTTAGTCTAGATTGGTCATTTAGTCTAGCTTGGTCATTTAGTCTAGCTTGGTCATTTAGTCTAGCTTGGTCATTTTGTCTAGCTTGGTCATTTTGTCTAGCTTGGTCATTTAGTCTAGATTGGTAATTTAGTCTAGATTGGTAATTTAGTCTAGATTGGTAATTTAGTCTAGTTTGGTAATTTAGTCTAGTTTGGTAATTTAGTCTAGCTTGGTAATTTAGTCTAGCTTGGTAATTTAGTCTAGCTTGGTAATTTAGTGTAGTTTGGTAATTTAGTCTAGCTTGGTCATTTTGTCTAGTTTGGTCATTTAGTCTAGCTTGGTAATTTAGTGTAGTTTGGTAATTTAGTCTAGATTGGTAATTTAGTCTAGCTCGGTAATTTAGTCTTGCTCGGTAATTTAGTCTAGCTCGGTAATTTAGTCTAGCTTGGTCATTTTGTCTAGCTTGGTCATTTAGTCTAGCTTGGTCATTTTGTCTAGCTTGGTCATTTTGTCTAGCTTGGTCATTTAGTCTAGCTTGGTCATTTAGTCTAGCTTGGTCATTTAGTCTAGCTTGGTCATTTAGTCTAGATTGATAATTTTGTCTAGATTGGTCATTTAGTCTAGCTTGGTCATTTAGTCTAGCTTGGTCATTTTGTCTAGCTTGGTCATTTTGTCTAGCTTGGTCATTTAGTGTAGCTTGGTCATTTAGTCTAGCTTGGTCATTTAGTCTAGCTTGGTCATTTAGTCTAGCTTGGTCATTTAGTCTAGCTTGGTCATTTAGTCTAGCTTGGTCATTTAGTCTAGTTTGGTCATTTAGTCTAGTTTGGTAATTTAGTCTAGTTTGGTAATTTAGTCTATCTTGGTAATTTAGTCTAGCTTGGTAATTTAGTCTAGCTTGGTAATTTAGTCTAGTTGCCAGCTATCTAAACTTGTAGTAACCAGTGGGTCTCCCATTGCTTTTGTTAGTTCTTCTCACTCAGATATCATTTACAAAAACTGCAAACATTTCTCTGCTCCATGGCTAAATGTTATGAACTACAGGAAATAAACTCTAAAACCTCAATGTCTTCTATCTGATGTCAAGAGGTGGGGCCGCTAAAACTTTTGCTCGCAAGCCCAACAAAATATTGCTTAGGGCCACCAACATTCTAGCTCTGACTGTGTGTGTGGCTATGGATGTGGATACGCATACCCACGAGCCACTGCGGCCCGTCAGGTTGCCCATCTCTGGTCTATACTCCATAGCAGGGTCCCACAATCCCCTGGGGGATTTTATTTGATCCCCACAGTTTGTCTTTGCTTATTTGAACTGTTCTTACCATCATATGGACTTGTTTTTTTTACCAAATAGGGATATTTTCTGTAGACCTCGTCACAAAACAACGGATTGGCTCAAACACATTAAGAAGGAAAGAAATTCCACAAATGAACTTTTAACAAGGCACACCTGTTAATTGAAATGCATTCCAGGTGATTACCTCATGAAGCTGGTTGAGAGAATGCCAAGAGTGTACAAAGTTGTTATCAATATAAAATATATTTTGTTTTGTTGAACACTTTTTGGGTTACTACGTAATTCCATATGTGTTATTTCATAGTTTTGATGTCTTCACTATTATTCTACAATGTAGAAAATAGTCAACATAAAGAAAAAACCCTTGGATGAGTAGGTCAAATTGTAATGATTGTCCTCTTCTTCTGACGAGGAGTAAGAGATGTCGGACCAATGTGCAGCGTGGTAAGTGTCCATTTTAATATGTAAAACTGAACACTACAAAAATACAAAATGACAACGTGAATGAACAAACGAAAATCAAAACAGTCCCGTATGGTACAGACACAGGAAACATATCACCCACAACTCAAAAGTGAAACCAGGCTACCTAAGTATGGTTCTCAATCAGGGACAACGAATGACAGCTGCCTCTGATTGAGAACCATACCAGGCCAAACACAGAATTCCCAAAACATAGAAAAAGGAACATAGACAACCCACCCAACTCATGCTCTGACCATACTAAAACAAAGACATAACAAAATAACTAAGGTCAGAACGTGACACAAATCAAATTGTATTTGTGCATAAATACAAAACCTTACAGTGAAATGCTTACTTACAAGCCCTTAACCAACAATGCAGTTAAGAAAAATACCTAAATAATAATACAAAAATAAGAAATAAAAAGTAAACATTTTGGCTGATTTCTTTTGATTTTCCCATGATGTCAAGCAAAGAGGCACAGAGTTTGAAGCTAGGCCTTGAAATACATCCACAGGTACACCTCCAATTGACTCAAATTATGTCAATTAGCTTATCAGACGCTTCTAAAGCCATGACATCATTTTCTGGAATTTTCCAAGCTGTTTAAAGGCACAGTCAACTTAGTGTATGTAAACTTCTGACCCACTGGAATTGTGATACAGTGAATTATAAGTGAAATAATCTGTCTGTAAACAATTAGAAAAATGACTTGTGTCATGCACAAAGTAGATGTCCTAACAGACTTGTCAAAACTATAGTTTCTTAACAAGAAATTTGTGGAGTGGTTGAAAAACAAGTTTTAATGACTCCAACCTAAGTGTATGTAAACTTCCGACTTCAACTGTATATACAGGGGACACCTGTACAGTGTCAATGGGCACCGGTTAGTCGAGGTAATTGAGGTATGTCCAAACTTTTGTCTGGTACTGTATATATATATATAAACTCAGCAAAAAAAGAAAGGTCCCTTTTTCAGGACCCTGTCTTTCAAAGATAATTCATAAAAATCTAAATTTTACAGATCTTCATTGTAAAGGGTATAAACACTGTTCCCATGCTTGTTCAATGAACCATAAACAATTAATGAACATGCACCTGTGGAATGGTCGTTAAGACGCTAACAGCTTACAGATGGTAGGCAATTAAGGTCACAGTTATGAAAACTTAGGACACTAAATAGGCATTTCTACTGACTCTGAAAAACACAAAAAAAAAGATGCCCAGGGTCCCTGCTCATCTGCATGAACGTGCCTTAGGCATACAGGACAATTGCAATGTCCGTACTGTGAGATGCCTAAGACAGCGCTACAGGGAGTACGGATGAACAGCTGATCATCCTCGCATTGGCAGACCACGTGTAACAACACCTGCACAGGATCGGTACATCCGAACATCACACCTGCGGGACAGGTATAGGATGGCAACAACAACTGCCCGAGTTACACCAGGAATGCACAATCCCTCCATCAGTGTTCAGACTGTAGGCTGAGAGAGGCTGGACTGGGGGCTTGTAGGCCTGTTGTCTGGTGAGGACCTGCCTTACATCAGCGACAACAACGTTGCCTATGGGCACCAACCCACCATCGCTGGACCAGACAGGACTGGCAAAAACTGCTCTTCACTGACGAGTCGCGGTTTTGTCTCACCAGGGGTGATGGTCGGATTCGTGTTTATCGTAAAAGGAATGAGCGTTCCACCGAGGCCTGTACTCTGGAGCGGGATCGATTTGGAGGTGGAGGGTCCGTCATGGTCTGGGGCGGTGTGTCACAGCATCATCGGACTGAGCTTGTTATCATTGCAGGCAATCTCAATGCTGTGCGTTACAGGGAAGACATCCTCCTCCCTCATGTGGTACCCTTCCTGCTCATCCTGACATGACCTTCCAGCATGACAATGCCAGAAGCCATACTGCTCGTTCTGCGCGTGATTTCCTGCAAGACAGGAATGTCAGTGTTCTGCCATGGCCAGCGAGAGCCCGGATCTCAATCCCATTGAGCACGTCTGGGACCTGTTGCCTCGGAGGGTGAGGGCTAGGGCCATTTCCCCCCAGAAATGTCCAGGAACTTGCAGGCGCCTTGGTGGAAGAGTGGAGTAACATCTCACAGCAATAACTGGCAAATCTGGTGCAGTCCATGAGGAGGAGATGCACTGCAGTACTTAATGCAGCTGGTGGCCTCCCTCGATACTGACTGTTACTTTTTTTTGCAAACTGGCTCTAACCAGAATAGAAAGAGCAGTGGGAGGCCCGGTGCACAACTGAGCAAGAGGGGAGTAGAGTGTCTAGAGTAGAGCTGCCAGTCCTCAACTGGCAGCTTCATTAAATAGTCCCCGCAAAACACCAGTCTCATCTTCAACAGTGAAGAAGCGACTCTGGGATGCTGGCCTTCTAGGCAGAGTTCATCTATCCAGTGTCTGTATTCTTTTGCCCATCTTAATCTTTTCTTTTTATTGGCCAGTTTGAGATATGGCTTTTTCTTTTAGATTCGTTGTTGGACATATGACTGTAAGAGAACCAGGAAATCAGCTCAATGGGGTTTTAATTTCATAAGGAAATATGTTCCCAAGTATACCCACTCATAAATAGAATGGCAAACGTGATCATATCCCAATGTAATTCATGTTTGAAATTATTCTATTTATTTCAAATACTATATCTGTTTGGGATTCTTGCGGTCAATTTGCAGTCTACAAATTATTTGCAACTATGTTCTGGCCCCACCTCTGATTGGTTTAGATAATGTCAGGGTATCTGCTCTATAGGGTTTCTGATTGGTTTAGATAATGTCAGGGTACCTGCTCTATAGGGTTTCTGATTGGTTTAGATAATGCCAGGGTACCTGCTCTATAGGGTTTCTGATTGGTTTAGACAATGTCAGGGTACCTGCTCTATAGGGTTTCTGATTGGTTTAGATAATGTGAGGAGACAGGTGGCAAGGACCGTGTTGAAACTGCATTCCCTAGCATGGATACAGACTGTTGACACAGGCTGTAATAGTAGTGTCAACCCTCCGTACAAAACAAGATGACATGACACCATTTGTACGGTATTGACACTACCGGATCTTAAGCACTGTGTCAGTGGTAATGTTCAATCTAACTGTAGTATTCCCTCTCCTACTCTCTTCCTGCTCTACTCTCTTCCTGTCATACTCTCTTCCTGCTCTACTCTCTTCCTGTTCTACTCTCTTCCTGTCATACTCTCTTCCTGTCCTACTCTCTTCTTGTCCTGCTCTCTTTCTGTCCTGCTCTCTTCCTGTCCTACTCTCTTCCTCCTCTACTCTCTTCCTGTCATACTCTCTTCCTGCTCAACTCTCTTCCTGTCATACTCTCTTCCTGCTCTACTCTCTTCCTGTCCTACTCTCTTCCTGCTCTACTCTCTTCCTGTCCTACTCTCTTCCTGTCCTACTCTCTTCCTGTCCTACTCTCTTCCTGTCCTACTCTCTTCCTGCTCTACTCTCTTCCTGTCCTACTCTCTTCCTGTCCTACTCTCTTCCTCCTCTACTCTCTTCCTCCTCTACTCTCTTCTTGTCCTGCTCTCTTCCTGTCCTGCTCTCTTCCTGTCCTACTCTCTTCCTGCTCTACTCTCTTCCTGTCCTACTCTCTTCCTGTCATACTCTCTTCCTGTCATACTATCTTCCTGTCCTACTCTCTTCCTGTCCTACTCTCTTCCTGTCCTACTCTCTTCCTGCTCTACTCTCTTCCTGTCCTACTCTCTTCCTGTCCTACTCTCTTCCTCCTCTACTCTCTTCCTGCTCTACTCTCTTCTTGTCCTGCTCTCTTCCTCCTCTACTCTCTTCTTGTCCTGCTCTCTTCCTGTCCTACTCTCTTCTTGTCCTGCTCTCTTCCTGTCCTGCTCTCTTCCTGTCCTGCTCTCTTCCTCTCCTACTCTCTTCCTATCCTACTCTCTTCCTCTTCTACTCTCTTCCTGTCCTACTTAAGATGTGAGCAGCATGAACCTGGACGACTACAACATCCACGTCATCGCCGGCGTGCTCAAACAATGGCTCCGTGACCTGCCCAACCCTCTGATGACCTTTGAACTGTACGAGGAGTTCCTCCGGGCAATGGGTAAGAGCTGGGGTCATAAGTATGCACCTTGTTATTCTGTTACAATGTTACTATGTAGTAATGGCTAAATGTGGCTTATAGATGTGGTTTATAGATCAAGGTGTATATATATATACAGTACCAGTCAAAAGTTTGGACAAACCTACTCATTGAAGTTTATTTTTTTTTTAAATTTTTTACTACTTTCTACATTGTAGAATAATAGTGAAGACATCAAAACTATGAAATAACACATATGGAATCATATAGTAACTCAAAAAAGTGTTAAACAAATCCAAATATATTTTATATTTGAGATTCATCAAAGTAGCCACCCTTTGCCTTGATGACAGCTTTTGTACACTCTTGGCATTCTCTCAACCAGCTTCATGAGGTAGTCACCTGGAATGCATTTCAATTAACAGGTGTGCTTTGTTAAAAGTTAATTTGTGGAATTTCTTTCCTTCTTAATGCGTTTGAGCCAGTCAGTTGTGTTGTGACAAGGTAGGGGGGTGGTATACAGAAGACAGCCCTATTTGGTAAAAGACCAAGTCCATATTATGGCAAGAACAGCTCAAATAAGCAAAGCGAAACGACAGTCCATTATTACTTTGAGACATGAAGGTCAATCAATGCAGAAAATTTCAAGAACTCTGAAAGTTTCTTCAAGTGCAGTCGCAAAAACCATCAATAACTATGATGAAACTGGCTCTCATGAGGACCGCCACAGGAAAGGAAGACCCAGAGTTACCTCTGCTGCAGAGGATACGGTTATTAGAGTTAACTGCACCTTAGATTGCAGCTCAAATAAATACTTCACAGAGTTCAAGTAACAGACACATCTCAACATCAACTGTTCAGAGAAGACTATGGGAATCAGGCCTTCGTGGTCAAATTGCTGCACAGGAACTACTACTAAAGGACACCAATAAGAAGAAGAGACTTGCTTGGGCCAAGAAACACGAGCAATGTAAATTAGACTGGTGGAAATCTGTCCCTGGGTCTTATAAGTCCAAATTTGAGATTTTGGGTTACAACCGCTGTGTCTTTGTGAGACGCAGAGTATGTGAACGGATGATCTCCGCATGTGTGGTTCCCACCATGAAGCATGGAGGTGGTGGTGTGGGGGTGCTTTGTTGGTGACACTGTCAGTGATTTATTTAGAATTCAAGGCACATTTAACCAGCATGGCTACCACAGCATTCTGTAGCGAAACGCCTTCCCATCTGGTTTGCTCTTAGTGGGAATATAATTTGTAATCAACAGGACAGTGACCCAAAACACACCTCCAGGCTGTGTAAGGGCTACTTGACCAAGGAGAGTGACGGAGTGCTCCATCAGATGACCTGGCCTCCACAATCACCCGACCTCAACCCATTTGAGATGGTTTGGGATGAGTTGGACTGCAGAGTGAATGAAAAGCAGCCAACAAGTGCTCAGCATATGTGGGAACTCCTTCAAGACTGTTGGAAAAGCATTCCTTATGAAGCTGGTTGAGAGAATGCCAAGAGTGTGCAAAGCTGTCATAAAGGCAAAGGGTGGCTACTTTGAAGAAACTAAGATGTAAAATATATTTTGATTTGTTTAACATTTTTTGGGTTACTACATGATTCCATGTGTGTTTTTTCATAGTTTTGATGTCTTCACTATTATTCTACAATGTAGAAAATAGCAAAAACAAATAAAAACCCTTGAATGAGGAGGTGTGTCCAAACTTTTGACTAGTAGTCTGTACTGTCCCTACTCATTTGTGATTGTGGAGGCCTAGTCATCTGATGCATCACTCCATTTCGCCACATCCGCAATAAAATCTGCTAAATATGTGTATGTGACCAATCAAATTTGAATTGATTTGTTCAGACCTCTTAACTTTTTCGTTACAGCCTTATTCTACCATGTATTAAATAAATATAAATTGCTCTTCAATCTACACACAATACCCCAAAAGGACAAAGCGAAAACAGTTTTTATTTTTATTTTAGCAAATGTATTAAAAACAATACTTTCCAAATGCGCTGTATAAATCTATATATATAATATATTATAAAGATATAATGTCTGTGTCCCCATAGGAGTGAAGCAGGAAATAAAAGCAGGAAGTAAAAGCAGGAAGTAATTGTATTTCTTTGGGGGGGGGGGGGTCCCCCATGCAGGCCAGCCAGACCAGAAGGAGGTAATCCGAGGGGTGTACTCTGTGATCGACCTGCTCAGCAGAACCCACCTGAGTACCCTGGAGCGCCTCATCTTCCACCTGGTCAGGTGAGTGGGTCTCATAGGAAACAGGTTGTCCTCTCACTGGCTGCGTCCCAATTCTCCACCCTTCTCCCAAAGTGTGCATAAACTCCCTCCAGTCAATGATACACCAATGATTCTAAATGGCGGGAAGTGTGGGAGAGTGGAGGGAAGTTGGCATCCACTGCATACCAGTTTTGACATTGAAGAAACTATTTGACAGTTTTCTACAGTTTTTTTGCGACCCCCTCTGACGTGTGTGTGTTTGTGTGTGTGTGTGTGGTCCTCCAGGATCGCCCTTCAGGAAGACACCAACCGTATGTCGGCCAATGCCCTAGCCATCGTGTTCGCCCCCTGCATCCTCCGCTGCCCCGACACCATCGACCCCCTGCAGAGTGTCCAGGACATCGGCAAGACCACCGC
The DNA here is from genome assembly GCF_013265735.2 of Oncorhynchus mykiss. Lineage (NCBI taxonomy): Eukaryota > Metazoa > Chordata > Actinopteri > Salmoniformes > Salmonidae > Oncorhynchus > Oncorhynchus mykiss. The sequence continues at coordinate 8,050,464 of NC_050570.1, forward strand.
GTAAGACTCCCTCATGGTGCTTCTCACACAGGGCTCGTCGTTCCTGGTTCTGGAAGGCAGAACTCCAGGACCAGAGTCATAGTAAACAACCTCTATCTGTCTCTCTCTCTGTCTCTCTATTGCGACAGCTGTGGACACAGCCAACTTCTCTGCTGTGGTTGTTGTTGCTATCAGTGTTAAGGTCAAGGTTATTTCTTGCCCCTACAGATCTGATCGATGCCGCTCTGCTCTACCACTGAGCCTGGATACAGGGACTGTTCCTCAAACTCAACATTAATGGCCTTACAGTAGAGTGGGCTATCCCCGAAGTTGAGTCCCTCAGGTTAGGTTACTTTATACCAGCCACTCGGGTCCCCGATATCTGGTCCCCGATAGGCTAATTAACCAGATGCAAAACAAAATCCTAAATTAATCCAGTCTCTTTCAGAAACCTAGAGTAAAACGTCATAGTCTTTGATGACATGGGGTTTCAGAACAATAAAGCAGTTTTTTTTATTTTTATATCAGAAACAGGCATAAAATAATCACATCAATCAATCAATATCACCAATCAATGATAGGCAACCATCGACAGTACATTGAATTGATAGACACCTTCAGTGCCCTCTACTAAACCCTTATTGCTATGCCAATAAAATATTTTTTGGGGGGTCTATTACAGTTTTATTTTCCATATTTAATAACAAACGATCCATCTGCAACTCTATCAACAGTTTTATTTTCCATATTTAATAACAAACGATCCATCTGCAACTCTATCAACAGTTTTATTTTCCATATTTAATAACAAACGATCCATCTGCAACTCTATCAACAGTTTTATTTTCCATATTTAATAACAAACGATCCATCTGCAACTCTATCAACAGTTTTATTTTCCATATTTAATAACAAACGATCCATCTGCAACTCTATCAACAGTTTTATTTTCCATATTTAATAACAAACGATCCATCTGCAACTCTATCAACAGTTTTATTTTCCATATTTAATAACAAACGATCCATCTGCAACTCTATCAACAGTTTTATTTTCCATATTTAATAAACGATCCATCTGCAACTCTATCAACAGTTGTATTTACATATTTAATAACAAACGGTATGCAAATTGGAGTGGGTCTAGGGTTTCCGGGAGGTTGCTGTTGATGTGAGCCATGACCAGCCTTTCAAAGCACTTCATGGTTACCGACATGACTGCTACGGGGCAGTAGTCATTTAGGCAGGTTACCATCGCTTCCTTGGGCACTGGGACTATGGTGGTCTACTTGAAACATGTAGGTATTACAGACTCAGTCAGGGAGATGTTGAAAATGTCAGTGAAGACACTTGCCAGTTGGTCTACACATGCTATTAGTACACGTCCTGGTAATCCGTCTGCCCCTGCGTCCTTGTGAATGTTGACCTGTTTAAAGGTCTTGCTCACATCGGCTACGGAGAGCATGATCACACAGTCGTCCGGAACAGATGGTGCTCTCATGCATGCGTCAGTGTTGCTTGCCTTGAAGGGAGCGTAAAAGGCATTTAGCTTGTCTGGTAGGCTCGTGTCACTGGGCAGCTCGCGGCTCGGTTTCCCTTTGTATCTGTAATAGTTTTCAGGCCCTGCCACATCCAACGAGCGTCAGAGCTGGTGTAGCAGGATTCAGTCTTAATCCTGTATTGACGCTTTGCCTGTTTGATGGTTCATCTGAGGGCGTAGCGGGATTTCTTATAAGCGTCCGGATTTGTGTCCCGCTCCTCGAAAGTGGCAGCTCTAGCATTTAGCTCGATGAGGATGTTGCCTGTAATCCATAGCTTCTGGTTGGGATATGTACGTACGGTCACTGTGGGAACGACGTCGTCGATGCACTTATTGATGAAGCCGGTGACTGAGGTGGTATACTCCTCAATGACATTGGATGAATACCAGAACATATTCCAGTCTGTGCCAGCAAAACATTCCTGTAGCGTAGCATCCGCGTCATCTGACCACTTCCGTATTAAGCAAATCACTGGTGCTTCCTGCTTTAGTTTGCTTGTAAGCAGGAATCAGGAGGATAGAGTTATGGTCAGATTTGCCAAATCGAGGGTGCATGCGTCTCTGTGTGTGGAGTAAATGTGATCTAGAGTTTTTTTTCCCTCTGGTTGCACATGTGACGTGCTGGTAGAAATGAGGTGAAATGGATTTAAGTTTGCCTGCATTAAAGTCCCCGGCCACTAGGAGCGCCACTTCTGTGTGAGCATTTTCTAGTTTGCTTATGGCCTTATACATCTCGTTGAGTGCGGACTTAGTGTCAGCATTGGTTTGTGGTGGTAAATAGACGGCTACGAATAATATAGATGAGAACTCTCTTGGTAGATTGTGTGGTGTTATGAGGTACTCTACCTCAGGAGAGCAATACCTCGAGACTTCTTTAATATCAATGAGGTATTCTTAAGGATTCCTCCTAGATGTTTACTTTAACTGCATATAATAAAAATGTAAATATAAGTATAATAAGGAAAGTCAAAAAATTATTGTAAGTTAAAAAGCTACAGCAAAAAATCTTGTTCCAGCAGTTGACGGGTTCTTCCCCTTTTATACCCTCGATCTTCCTTTCTCATTGTGGTTTACACCATCTCCGATGACGCATTCAGTGGTTAACACCCTGTTAGACAGGATGTTCTCTTTCGCAGTATGCCCGCCTTGACAGGATGCCTAATCCTGGCCGCTCTGACCACGGAATTTCCTATGCAAGCTAGCACAATTTAGTACATTCCATTATCAATAACTTTTAAAACATTGCCATTTACTACTTGGCTCTATTATAATGCTACTCCAACCCAACGTATTAACTCCCATTACATCTTAAACCTTCACCAACTTAAACGTTCACCAACTTAAACCTTCACCATCTTAAACGTTCACCAACTTAAACGTTCACCAACTTAAACTTTCACCAACTTAAACCTTCACCAACTTAAACCTTCACCATCTGAAACCTTCACCATCTTAAACCTTCACCAACTTAAACGTTCACCAACTTAAACCTTTACCAACTTAATCCTTCACCAACTTAAACTTTCACCAACTTAAACCTTCACCAACTTTAACGTTCACCAACTTAAACCTTCACCAACTTAAACGTTCACCAACTTAAACCTTCACCAACTTAATCCTTCACCAACTTAAACTTTCACCAACTTAAACGTTCACCAACTTAAACCTTCACCAACTTAAACCTTCACCATCTTAAACCTTCACCATCTTAAACCTTCACCATCTTAAACCTTCACCATCTTAAACCTTCACCATCTTAAACCTTCACCAACTTAAACCTTCACCAACTTAATCCTTCACCAACTTAAACTTTCACCAATTTAAATCTTCACCAACTTAAACCTTTCATCATTTCAACATTGTAACCTTTCATTATCAACCTCCTACACGCCCTAAGGCCGTGTTCCTCCAAGCTTAACAAACATAGTCTATATGCATCAAACATTAAAGCCAACAACATTATAACATTGTTAACCATTTAACTGCATTACTTCAATCATCATTTACTATCTCCCTTGGTTTTTCCCAATGCATTGCCCAATGCTTTCACCCTTCAATATTTAACATATTTAACCTTTAATTATTCTTTTTTGTAAATTCCAGTCCAAATGTATTTATTTTTGTTCTTATTCTTCTTTTCCTTGGTCAATGTCAATTCTCTCTCAATGTTCATTCTCCTTTGTGCTGTGTGTGTGTGTGTGTGTGTGTGTGTGTGTGTGTGTGTGTGTGTGTGTGTGTGTGTGTGTGTGTGTGTGTGTGGGGGGGGGGGGGGGGGGGGGGCATACAGGATGCAAATGTGTCTCTAAAATGTCACAGAGAACTGGGCCTCAAACTACTACTCTTGATAACCCGAATAGTTGCAACTGTGTAAACAATGGAAGTGACAACGGACGTACCTCAATAGCTTTAATTCATCAGATGAGTGAGTGTTATTTCTGTTGCAGATCCCCTCTGACTGCAATCAGTTCCTATAAGACAATATCAATAATAATTTCTAAATTATAGATTGAGCAACAGAAGTCACCTTATTCACTGGTTGCTCATTCTGCCTGTCCTCCTCTAGGAGCTGACTCATTCTGCCTGTCCTCCTCTAGGAGCTGACTCATTCTGCCTGTCCTCCTCTAGGAGCTGACTCATTCTGCCTGTCCTCCTCTAGGAGCTGACTCATTCTGCCTATCCTCTTCTAGGAGCTGACTCATTCTGCCTGTCCTCCTCTAGGAGCTGACTCATTCTGCCTGTCCTCCTCTAGGAGCTGACTCATTCTGCCTGTCCTCCTCTAGGAGCTGACTCATTCTGCCTATCCTCTTCTAGGAGCTGACTCATTCTGCCTGTCCTCCTCTAGGAGCTGACTCATTCTGCCTGTCCTCCTCTAGGAGCTGACTCATTCTGCCTGTCCTCCTCTAGGAGCTGACTCATTCTGCCTGTCCTCTTCTAGGAGCTGACTCATTCTGCCTGTTCTCCTCTAGGAGTTGACTCATTCTGCCTGTCCTCCTCTAGGAGCTGACTCATTCTGCCTGTCATCCTCTAGGAGCTGACTCATTCTGCCTGTCCTCCTCTAGGAGCTGACTCATTCTGCCTGTTCTCCTCTAGGAGCTGACTCATTCTGCCTGTCATCCTCTAGGAGCTGACTCATTCTGCCTGTCCTCCTCTAGGAGCTGACTCATTCTGCCTGTCCTCTTCTAGGAGCTGACTCATTCTGCCTGTCCTCCTCTAGGAGCTGACTCATTCTGCCTGTCCTCTTCTAGGAGCTGACTCATTCTGCCTGTTCTCCTCTAGGAGTTGACTCATTCTGCCTGTTATCTTCTAGGAGCTGACTCATTCTGCCTGTCCTCCTCTAGGAGCTGACTCATTCTGCCTGTCATCCTCTAGGAGCTGACTCATTCTGCCTGTCCTCCTCTAGGAGCTGACTCATTCTGCCTGTCCTCTTCTAGGAGCTGACTCATTCTGCCTGTTCTCCTCTAGGAGCTGACTCATTCTGCCTGTCCTCTTCTAGGAGCTGACTCAATCTGCCTGTTCTCCTCTAGCTGCTGACTCATTCTGCCATGTCCTACTCTAGATGTGAGGAGCTGACTCATTCTGCCTGTCCTCCTCTAGGAGCTGACTCATTCTGCCTGTCCTCCTCTAGGAGCTGACTTATTCTGCCTGTCCTCCTCTAGGAGCTGACTCATTCTGCCTGTCCTCCTCTAGGTGTGAGGAGCTGACTCATTCTGCCTGTCCTCCTCTAGGAGCTGACTCATTCTGCCTTTCCTCCTCTAGATGTGAGGAGCTGACTCATTCTGCCTGTCATCCTCTAGGAGCTGACTCATTCTGCCTGTCCTCCTCTAGATGTGAGGAGCTGACTCAATCTGCCTGTCCTCCTCTAGGAGCTGACTCATTCTGCCTTTCCTCCTCTAGATGTGAGGAGCTGACTCATTCTGCCTGTCCTCCTCTAGATGTGAGGAGCTGACTCATTCTGCCTGTCCTCCTCTAGGAGTTGACTCATTCTGTCTGTCATCCTCTAGGAGCTGACTCATTCTGTCTGTCATCCTCAGGAGCTGACTCATTCTACCTGTCCTCCTCTAGATGTGAGGAGCTGACTCATTCTGCCTGTCCTCCTCTAGGAGTTGACTCATTCTGTCTGTCATCCTCTAGGAGCTGACTCATTCTGTCTGTCATCCTCAGGAGCTGACTCATTCTACCTGTCCTCCTCTAGATGTGAGGAGCTGACTCATTCTGCCTGTCCTCCTCTAGGAGTTGACTCATTCTGTCTGTCATCCTCTAGGAGCTGACTCATTCTGTCTGTCATCCTCAGGAGCTGACTCATTCTACCTGTCCTCCTCTAGATGTGAGGAGCTGACTCATTCTGCCTGTCCTCCTCTAGGAGTTGACTCATTCTGCCTGTTATCTTCTAGGAGCTGACTCATTCTGCCTGTCCTCCTCTAGGAGCTGACTCATTCTGCCTGTCATCCTCTAGGAGCTGACTCATTCTGCCTGTCATCCTCTAGGAGCTGACTCATTCTGCCTGTCCTCCTCTAGGAGCTGACTCATTCTGCCTGTCCTCCTCTAGGAGCTGACTCATTCTGCCTGTCATCCTCTAGGAGCTGACTCATTCTGCCTGTCCTCCTCTAGGAGCTGACTCATTCTGCCTGTCCTCCTCTAGGAGCTGACTCATTCTGCCTGTCATCCTCTAGGAGCTGACTCATTCTGCCTGTCATCCTCTAGGAGCTGACTCATTCTGCCTGTCCTCCTCTAGGAGCTGACTCATTCTGCCTGTCCTCCTCTAGGAGCTGACTTATTCTACCTGTCCTCTTCTAGGAGCTGACTCATTCTACCTGTCCTACTCTAGATGTGAGGAGCTGACTCATTCTGCCTGTCCTCCTCTAGGAGCTGACTCATTCTGCCTGTCCTCCTCTAGGAGCTGACTCATTCTACCTGTCCTCCTCTAGATGTGAGGAGCTGACTCATTCTACCTGTCTTCTTCAAGGAGCTGACTCATTCTACCTGTCCTACTCTAGATGTGAGGAGCTGACTCATTCTGCCTGTCCTCCTCTAGGAGCTGACTCATTCTGCCTGTCCTCCTCTAGGAGCTGACTCATTCTACCTGTCCTCCTCTAGATGTGAGGAGCTGACTCATTCTACCTGTCCTCCTCTAGATGTGAGGAGCTGACTCATTCTACCTGTCCTCCTCTAGATGTGAGGAGCTGACTTATTCTGCCTGTCATCCTCTAGGAGCTGACTCATTCTGCCATGTCCTCCTCTAGGAGCTGACTTATTCTACCTGTCATCCTCTAGATGTGAGGAGCTGACTCATTCTGCCTGTCCTCCTCTAGGAGCTGACTCATTCTGCCTTTCCTCCTCTAGATGTGAGGAGCTGACTCATTCTGCCTGTCATCCTCTAGGAGCTGACTCATTCTGCCTGTCCTCCTCTAGATGTGAGGAGCTGACTCAATCTGCCTGTCCTCCTCTAGGAGCTGACTCATTCTGCCTTTCCTCCTCTAGATGTGAGGAGCTGACTCATTCTGCCTGTCCTCCTCTAGATGTGAGGAGCTGACTCATTCTGCCTGTCCTCCTCTAGGAGTTGACTCATTCTGTCTGTCATCCTCTAGGAGCTGACTCATTCTGTCTGTCATCCTCAGGAGCTGACTCATTCTACCTGTCCTCCTCTAGATGTGAGGAGCTGACTCATTCTGCCTGTCCTCCTCTAGGAGTTGACTCATTCTGTCTGTCATCCTCTAGGAGCTGACTCATTCTGTCTGTCATCCTCAGGAGCTGACTCATTCTACCTGTCCTCCTCTAGATGTGAGGAGCTGACTCATTCTGCCTGTCCTCCTCTAGGAGTTGACTCATTCTGTCTGTCATCCTCTAGGAGCTGACTCATTCTGTCTGTCATCCTCAGGAGCTGACTCATTCTACCTGTCCTCCTCTAGATGTGAGGAGCTGACTCATTCTGCCTGTCCTCCTCTAGGAGTTGACTCATTCTGCCTGTTATCTTCTAGGAGCTGACTCATTCTGCCTGTCCTCCTCTAGGAGCTGACTCATTCTGCCTGTCATCCTCTAGGAGCTGACTCATTCTGCCTGTCATCCTCTAGGAGCTGACTCATTCTGCCTGTCCTCCTCTAGGAGCTGACTCATTCTGCCTGTCCTCCTCTAGGAGCTGACTCATTCTGCCTGTCATCCTCTAGGAGCTGACTCATTCTGCCTGTCCTCCTCTAGGAGCTGACTCATTCTGCCTGTCCTCCTCTAGGAGCTGACTCATTCTGCCTGTCATCCTCTAGGAGCTGACTCATTCTGCCTGTCATCCTCTAGGAGCTGACTCATTCTGCCTGTCATCCTCTAGGAGCTGACTCATTCTGCCTGTCCTCCTCTAGGAGCTGACTCATTCTGCCTGTCCTCTTCTAGGAGCTGACTCATTCTACCTGTCCTACTCTAGATGTGAGGAGCTGACTCATTCTGCCTGTCCTCCTCTAGGAGCTGACTCATTCTGCCTGTCCTCCTCTAGGAGCTGACTCATTCTACCTGTCCTCCTCTAGATGTGAGGAGCTGACTCATTCTACCTGTCTTCTTCTAGGAGCTGACTCATTCTACCTGTCCTACTCTAGATGTGAGGAGCTGACTCATTCTGCCTGTCCTCCTCTAGGAGCTGACTCATTCTGCCTGTCCTCCTCTAGGAGCTGACTCATTCTACCTGTCCTCCTCTAGATGTGAGGAGCTGACTCATTCTACCTGTCCTCCTCTAGATGTGAGGAGCTGACTCATTCTACCTGTCCTCCTCTAGATGTGAGGAGCTGACTTATTCTGCCTGTCATCCTCTAGGAGCTGACTCATTCTGCCATGTCCTCCTCTAGGAGCTGACTTATTCTACCTGTCATCCTCTAGATGTGAGGAGCTGACTTATTCTGCCTGTCATCCTCTAGGAGCTGACTCATTCTGCCTGTCATCCTCTAGGAGCTGACTTATTCTGCCTGTCCTCCTCTAAGAGCTGACTCATTCTGCCTTTCTTCCTCTAGATGTGAGGAGCTGACTCATTCTGCCTGTCCTCCTCTAGGAGCTGACTCATTCTGCCTGTCATCCTCAGGAGCTGACTCATTCTGCCTGTCATCCTCAGGAGCTGACTCATTCTGCCTTTCCTCCTCTAGGAGTTGACTCATTCTGTCTGTCATCCTCAGGAGCTGACTCATTCTGCCTGTCCTCCTCTAGGAGTAGACTCATTCTGTCTGTCATCCTCAGGAGCTGACTCATTCTGCCTGTCCTCCTCTAGGAGTTGACTCATTCTGTCTGTCATCCTCAGGAGCTGACTCATTCTGCCTGTCCTCCTCTAGATGTGAGGAGCTGACTCATTCTGCCTGTCATCCTCTAGGAGCTGACTCATTCTACCTGTCCTCCTCTAGATGTGAGGAGCTGACTCATTCTGCCTGTCCTCCACTAGGTGTGAAATGCTGACCTATTCTGCCTGTACTCCTCTAGGAGCTGACTTATTCTGCCTGTCATCCTCTAGGAGCTGACTCATTCTGCCATGTCCTCCTCTAGGTGTGTGGAGCTGACTCATTCTGCCTGTCATCCTCTAGGAGCTGACTCATTCTGCCTGTCCTCCTCTAGATGTGAGGAGCTGACTCAATCTGCCTGTCCTCCTCTAGGAGCTGACTCATTCTGCCTTTCCTCCTCTAGGTGTGAGGAGCTGACTCATTCTGCCTGTGCTCCTCCAGGTGTGAGGAGCTGACTCATTCTGCCTGTGCTCCTCCAGGTGTGAGGAGCTGACTCATTCTGCAGGTGCTCCTCTAGGTGTGAGGAGCTGACTCATTCTGCCTGTGCTCCTCTAGGTGTGAGGAGCTGACTCATTCTGCCTGTGCTCCTCTAGGTGTGTGGAGCTGATCATCGGAGAACAGATGAATAAGTACAGTGCCAGACTGAAGGACATCAACAGTCTGGAGTTTGCTGAGAACAAGGCCAAGAGCAGACTGACACACATCAGGAAGTCCATGGTAAGGCACCAGGACAACAGGGGGTTGTATTCATTAGGCATCAAATGGAAGAAAACAGACAGAAAATTGGAGGGACTTTCTGGACTTGTCCAATAAGAGGGGCTCATTTTCATTGCAAAATGTTTTAAAGCGTTTTCTGTCGCATAACCTAATGAACACGACCCAGGGGTCTCGTGTGAGGAGAAATGTAACCTTACCCTCTGACTGAGGTCATCATAGACCTCCCTCTCTGTCTTCCAGTGGTTGACTTTAAACCTTTAACCCTTAATTTTTCTCACACAATGTAATGTCCTCCAACGAAGGTTACCCCCTCTAACCCTATTCTCCCCTTACCCCACTCCAGAAACCTGTACTAATCGCTGTTAAGTTTATTGGCATAACCCGCACGACCACTCCGGTATGTATTCTTAGTATATACTCCATGTGACCACACCCAGTCCTGTTAGCCCATTTGTCTGTGGCGCTGTCAATCAACCAGTCCTGTTAGCCCATTTGTCTGTGGTGCTGTCAATCAACCAGTCCTGTTAGCCCATTTATCTGTGGTGCTGACAGTCAATTTTGCATACCCTCACAATGCCATCTCTTCTTTTTTTTTTTTTCTCTCAATCCTTCTCTCTCCCTCCTATATCTCTGTCCTCTCTCACTGTCCTTCTCTCTTTCCCCTTCCTTCTCTCTTTCCCTCCTCTCTGTCCTCTCTCAATCTCCTCTCCCACCTCTCTCTCTCCCTCCTTCTCGCTCTCTCAATCTCCTCTCTTTCTCCCTCCCCTCTCTCCCTTCTTCTCCCTCTCCCTCCTCTATGTCCCCTCTCTCTCTCTCTCTCTCTCTCTCTCTCTCCCTCTCTCTCTCTCGGTCCTTCTCGCTGTCCCTCTGTCTGTCTTCATCCTCCCTTTCTCTTTCTATTTATTTTCCACAGAACAAATATTTGTGTCATACTCAGCTTGTCACGTACAGTGCGTTCAGAAACTATTCAGTCTCCTTCCCTCTTTCCACATTTTGTTACGTTACAGCTTTATTATTCTAAAATTGATAAAATAAATGTTTTACTTAATCTTCACACAATACCCCATAATGACATCACAATACCCCATAATGACATCACAATACCCCATAATGACATCACAATACCCCACATTGAGTAAAACCTTTTTTTATTTTTTATTTTTGCACATAAAAAAAGACCATCTCTGCAGCACTCCACCAATCAGGCCTTTATGGTAGAGTGGCCAGATGGAAGCCACTCCTCAGTAAAAGGCACATGACAGCCCGCGTTGAGTTTGTCAAAAGGACTCTCAGACCATGAGAAACAATAATCTCTGGTCTGATGAAACCAAGATCGAACACTTTGTCTTGAATGCCAAGCGTCACTTCTGGAGGAAACCGGGCACCATCCCTACGGTGAAGCATGGGGGTGGCAGCATCATGCTGTGGGGATGGTTTTCAAAGGCAGGGCCTGGGAGACTAGTCAGGATCGAGGGAAAGATGAACGGAGAAAAGTACAGAGATCCAGAGTGCTCAGGACCTCAGACTGGGGAGAAGGTTCATCTTCCAACAGGTCGACGACCCTAAGCACATAGCCAATTGGCTTCGGGACGAGTCTCTGAATGTCCTTTAGTGGCCCAGCCAGAGCCTGGACTTGAACCCGATTAAACATCTTTGGAGAGACCTGAAAATAGCTGTGCAACGATGCTCCACATCCAACCTGACAGAGTTTGAGAGATCTGCAGACAAGAATGAGAGAAACTCCCCAAATACAGGTGTGCCAAGCTTGTAGCGTCATACCCAAGAAAACTCAAAGCTGTAATCGCTGCCAAAGGTGCTTCAACAGAGTACTGAGTAAAGGGTCTGAATGCTTACACTTCCGTTCAAAAGTTTGGGGTCACGTAGAAATGTCCTTGTTTTTGAAAGAAAAGCAAATTTTTTGCCCATTAAAATAGCATCACATTGATCAGAAATACAGTGTAGACATTGTTAATGACTATTGAAACTGGAAACGGAAAGGGAATATCTACATAGGCGTACAGAGGCCCATTATCAGCAACCATCACTCCTGTGTTCTAATGGCACGTTGTGTTAGCTAATCCAAGTTTATCATTTTAAAAGTCTAATTGGTCATGAGAAAACCCTTTTGCAATTATGTTAGCATAGCTGAAAACTGTTGTTCTGATTAAAGATGCAATAAAACTGGCCTTCTTTAGACGAGTTGAGTATCTGGAGCATCAGAATTTGTGGGTTCGATTACAGGCTCAAAATAGCCAGAAACAAATAACTTTCTTCTGAAACTCGTCAGTCTATTCTTGTTCTGAGAAAAGAATGCTATTCCATGCGAGAAATTGCCAAGAAACTGCCAAGAAACTGAAGATCTCGTACAACTCTGTGTCCTACTCCCTTCACAGAACAGCGTAAACTGTCTCTAACCAGAATAGAAAGAGGCGTGGGAGGCCCCAGTGCACAAGTGAGCAAGAGGAAAAGTACATTAGTGTCTAGTTTGAGAAACAGACGCCTCAAAAGTCCTCAACTGGCAGCTTCATTAAATAGTACCCGCAAAACACCACTCTCGACTTCAACAGTGAAGATGCGACTCCGGGATGCTGGCCTTCTAGGCAGAGTTCCTCTGTCCAGTGTCTGTGTTCTTTTGCCCATCTTAATCTTTTATTTTTATTGGCCAGTCTGAGATATGGCTTTTTCTTTGCATCTCTGCTTAGAAGACCAGCATCCCGGAGTCGCCTCTTCACTGTTGACGTTGAGACTGGTGTTAAAAAAACATTTCTAAAAACCTGTTTTTGCTTTGACATTATTTTCATGCATGTTAACATTAGAAGCCTCCTCCCTAAGTTTGTTTCATTCACTGGTTTAGCACACTCTGCCAACCCGGATGTCCTAGCCGTGTCTGAATACTGGCTTAGGAGGACCACCAAAAATCCTGAAATTTCCATCCCTAACTATAACATTTTCTGACAAGCTAGAACTGCCAAAGGGGGTGGGGTTGCAATCTATTGCAGAGATAGCCTGCAGAGTTCTGTCTTACTATCCAGGTCTGTACCCAAACAATTCGAGCTTCTACTTTTAAAAATCCACCTTTCCAGAAACAAGCCTCTAACCATTGCCGCTTGATATAGACCACCCTCTGTCCCCAGCTGTGCCCTGGACACCATATGTGAATTGATTGCCCCCCATCTATCTTCAGAGCTCATGCTGCTAGGTGACCTAAACTGGGACATGCTTAACACCCCGGCCATCCTACAATCTAAGCTTGATGCCCTCAATCTCATACAAATTATAAATGCACCCATCAGGTACAACCCCAAATCCGTAAACACGGGCACCCTCATAGATATCATCCTAAGCAACTTGCCCTCCAAATACACTTCTGCTGTTTTCAACCAAGATCTCAGCGATCACTGCCTCATTGCCTGCATCTGTAATGGGTCTGCGGTCAAACGACCACCCCTCATCACTGTCAAACGCTCCCTAAAACACTTCAGCGAGCAGGCCTTTCTAATCGACCTGGCCCGGGTATCCTGGAAGGATATTGACCTCATCCCGTCAGTAGAGGATGCCTGATTATTCTTTAAAAGTGCCTTCCTCACCATCTTAAGTAAGCATGCCCCATTCAAAAATGTAGAACCAGGAACAGATATAGCGCTTTGTTCTCTCCAGACCTGATTGCCCTTAACCAGCACAAACACATCCTGTGGCATTTTGCATTAGCATCGAATAGCCCCCACGACATGCAACATTTCAAGGAAGTCAGGAACCAATATACACAGGTAGTTAGGAAAGCTGAGGCTAGTTTTTTCAAGCAGAAATTTGCATCCTGTAGCACAAACTTAAAAAGGTTCTGGGACACTGTAAATAGCCCATCTGTAAATAGCCCATCCAACTACCTCATCCCCATACGGTATTTATTTATTTATCCTGCTCCTTTGCACCCCAGTATCACTACTTGCACATTCATCTTCTGCACATCTACCATTCCAGTGTTTAATTGCTCATTTGTAATTACTTCGCCAACATTGCCACCATTTTTCTACTGTATTATTGACGGTATGTTTGTTTATTCCATGTGTAACTCTGTGTTGTTGTATGTGTCGAACTGCTTTGCTTTATCTTGGCCAGGTCGCAGTTGTAAATGAGAACTTGTTCTCAACTTGTCTACCTGGTTAAATAAAGGTGAAATAAAAAAAATGAAAAATAAAATAAATGATGCGGTATTGTGTGTGTGCGTATATTGATGAGAGCAAAAAAATGTAATCAATTTTAGAATAAGGCTGTAATGTAACAAAATGTGGAAAAAGTCAAGGGGTCTGAATACTTTGCGAATGCACTATCTCCACACCGATGACACCATTGATTTGTAATAAATATCAACCTTTAATTTATTATGTGTTAATTCAAACAGTTCTATGATGAATGTATTATGACTGTCAACGGTCATTACTAGGTCACGTGAGCGAAATGAGAGCTGTGGTTGGTTCATTGGACAGATGGGCAGAGCGGTGGTTGCTTTGTTGGACAGATGGGCAGAGCAGTGGTTGGTTTGTTGGACAGATGGGCAGAGCAGTGGTTGGTTCGTTGGACAGATTGTTAGAGCAGTGGTTGGTTCGTTGGACAGATTGTTAGAGCAGTGGTTGGTTCGTTGGACAGATAGGCAGAGCAGTGGTTGCTTTGTTGGACAGATGGGCAGAGCAGTGGTTGGTTCGTTGGACAGATTGGTAGAGCAGTGGTTGGTTTGTTGGACAGATTTGCAGAGCAGTGGTTGCTTTGTTGGACAGATAGGCAGAGCAGTGGTTGGTTCGTTGGACAGATTGGTAGAGCAGTGGTTGGTTCGTTGGACAGATTTGCAGAGCAGTGGTTGCTTTGTTGGACAGATAGGCAGAGCAGTGGTTGCTTTGTTGGACAGATGGGCAGAGCAGTGGTTGGTTCGTTGGACAGATTGGTAGAGCAGTGGTTGGTTTGTTGGACAGATGGGCAGAGCGGTGGTTGCTTTGTTGGACAGATTGTTAGAGCAGTGGTTGGTTTGTTGGACAGATGGGCAGAGCAGTGGTTGGTTCGTTGGACAGATAGGCAGAGCAGTGGTTGGTTCGTTGGACAGATTGGTAGAGCAGTGGTTGGTTTGTTGGACAGATTTGCAGAGCAGTGGTTGCTTTGTTGGACAGATGGGCAGAGCAGTAGTTGGTTCGTTGGACAGATAGACAGAGCGGTGGTTGGTTCGTTGGACAGATAGGCAGAGCAGTGGTTGCTTTGTTGGACAGATAGGCAGAGCAGTGGTTGATTCGTTGGACAGATAGGCAGAGCAGTGGTTGATTCGTTGGACAGATAGGCAGAGCAGTGGTTGATTCGTTGGACAGATAGGCAGAGCAGTGGTTGGTTCGTTGGACAGATAGGCAGAGCAGTGGTTGGTTTCTGTTAGCATGCATTGTTTAATTTCTGTTTTGAAATGTTGCATCCCGACCAAACCAAACCCCAAGGCTAACACAACATGTTTTTAAAAAATATATATGTTTTTGCTTCACAACATAATAACACGTAGCCTAACACAGATCAAAAGGTCATGCCTGTGTGTGCCTGCGTGTCCGCTACAGTTTGTTGGTTTTCTAACACTCGTGAAGTAGCTTTGTCATAACGCTGCATAAAAATAGTCAAGAAAAATATGCACATCACTGTATAAATGACCATCGTCAACCGTATCACTGTATAAATGACCCTCGTCAACCGTATCACTGTATAAATGACCCTCGTCAACCGTATCACTGTATAAATGACCCTTGTCAACCGTATCACAGTTTAAATGACCCTCGTCAACCGTATCACAGTTTAAATGACCCTCGTCAACTATATCACTGTATAAATTACCCTCGTCAACCGTATCACTGTATAAATTACCCTCGTCAACCGTATCACTGTATAAATGACCCTCGTCAACCGTATCACAGTTTAAATGACCCTCGTCAACCGTATCACAGTTTAAATGACCCTCGTCAACCATATCACAGTATAAATGACCCTCGTCAACTATATCACTGTATAAATTACCCTCGTCAACCGTATCACTGTATAAATGACCCTCGTCAACCGTATCACTGTATAAATGACCCTCGTCAACCGTATCACAGTATAAATGACCCTCGTCAACCGTATCACTGTATAAATGACCCTCGTCAACCGTATCACTGTATAAATGACCCTCGTCAACCGTATCGCTGTATAAATGACCCTCGTCAACCGTATCGCTGTATAAATGACCCTCGTCAACCGTATCACAGTATAAATGACCCTCGTCAACCGTATCCACAGTATAAATGACCCTCGTCAACCGTATCACTGTATAAATTACCCTCGTCAACCGTATCGCTGTAGAAATGACCCTCGTCAACCGTATCGCTGTATAAATGACCCTCGTCAACCGTATCACAGTATAAATGACCCTCGTCAACCGTATCGCAGTATAAATGACCCTCGTCAACCGTATCCACAGTATAAATGACCCTTGTCAACCGTATCCACAGTATAAATGACCCTCGTCAACCGTATCACTGTATAAATGACCCTCGTCAACCGTATCACTGTATAAATGACCCTCGTCAACCGTATCACTGTATAAATGACCATCGTCAACCGTATCACTGTATAAATGACCCTCGTCAACCGTATCACTGTATAAATGACCCTTGTCAACCGTATCACAGTATAAATGACCCTCGTCAACCGTATCACTGTATAAATTACCCTCGTCAACCGTATCACTGTATAAATTACCCTCGTCAACCGTATCACAGTATAAATTACCCTTGTCAACCGTATCACTGTATAAATGACCCTCGTCAACCGTATCACTGTATAAATGACCCTCGTCAACCGTATCACAGTATAAATGACCCTCGTCAACCGTATCACTGTATAAATGACCCTCGTCAACCATATCACTGTTTTAATAACCCTCGTCAACCGTATCACTGTATAAATGACCCTCGTCAACCGTATCCACAGTATAAATGACCCTCGTCAACCGTATCACAGTTTAAATGACCCTCGTCAACCGTATCACTGTATAAATGACCCTCGTCAACTATTTCACTGTATTAATGACCCTCGTCAACCGTATCACAGTATAAATGACCCTCGTCAACCGTATCACTGTATACATGACCCTCGTCAACCGTATCACTGTATAAATGACCCTCGTCAACCGTTTCACAGTTTAAATGACCCTTGTCAACCGTATCACTGTATAAATGACCCTCGTCAACTATTTCACTGTATTAATGACCCTCGTCAACCGTATCACTGTATAAATGACCCTCGTCAACCGTATCACTGTATAAATGACCCTCGTCAACCGTATCGCTGTATAAATGACCCTCGTCAACCGTATCACTGTATAAATGACCCTCGTCAACCGTATCACTGTATAAATGACCCTCGTCAACCATATCACAGTTTAAATGACCCTCGTCAACCGTATCACAGTTTAAATGACCCTCGTCAACTATATCACTGTATAAATTACCCTCGTCAACCGTATCACTGTATAAATTACCCTCGTCAACCGTATCACTGTATAAATGACCCTCGTCAACCGTATCACAGTTTAAATGACCCTCGTCAACCGTATCACAGTTTAAATGACCCTCGTCAACCGTATCACAGTATAAATGACCCTCGTCAACTATATCACTGTATAAATTACCCTCGTCAACCGTATCACTGTATAAATGACCCTCGTCAACCGTATAACTGTATAAATGACCCTCGTCAACCGTATCACAGTATAAATGACCCTCGTCAACCGTATCACTGTATAAATGACCCTCGTCAACCGTATCACTGTATAAATGACCCTCGTCAACCGTATCCACAGTATAAATGACCCTCGTCAACCGTATCCACAGTATAAATGACCCTCGTCAACCGTATCGCTGTATAAATGACCCTCGTCAACCATATCACAGTATAAATGACCCTCGTCAACCGTATCCACAGTATAAATGACCCTCGTCAACCGTATCACTGTATAAATGACCCTCGTCAACCGTATCACTGTATAAATGACCCTCGTCAACCGTATCGCTGTATAAATGACCCTCGTCAACCGTATCGCTGTATAAATGACCCTCGTCAACCGTATCGCTGTATAAATGACCCTCGTCAACCGTATCCACAGTATAAATGACCCTCGTCAACCGTATCCACAGTATAAATGACCCTCGTCAACCGTATCACTGTATAAATGACCCTCGTCAACCGTATCACTGTATAAATGACCCTCGTCAACCGTATCACAGTATAAATGACCCTCGTCAACCGTATCACTGTATAAATGACCCTTGTCAACCGTATCACTGTATAAATGACCCTCGTCAACCGTATCACTGTATAAATGACCCTCGTCAACCGTATCACAGTATAAATGACCCTCGTCAACCGTATCACTGTATAAATTACCCTCGTCAACCGTATCACTGTATAAATTACCCTCGTCAACCGTATCACTGTATAAATGACCCTCGTCAACCGTATCACAGTTTAAATGACCCTCGTCAACCGTATCACTGTATAAATGACCCTCGTCAACCGTATCACAGTATAAATGACCCTCGTCAACCGTATCACTGTATAAATTACCCTCGTCAACCGTATCACTGTATAAATGACCCTCGTCAACCGTATCACAGTTTAAATGACCCTCGTCAACCGTATCACTGTATAAATGACCCTCGTCAACTATTTCACTGTATAAATGACCCTCGTCAACCGTATCACAGTATAAATGACCCTCGTCAACCGTATCACTGTATAAATGACCCTCGTCAACCGTATCACTGTATAAATGACCCTCGTCAACCGTATCACAGTTTAAATGACCCTCGTCAACCGTATCAGTGTATAAATGACCCTCGTCAACCATATCACTGTATTAATGACCCTCGTCAACCGTATCACTGTATAAATGACCCTCGTCAACCGTATCCACAGTATAAATGACCCTCGTCAACCGTATCACTGTATTAATGACCCTCGTCAACTATATCACAGTATAAATGACCCTCGTCAACCGTATCGCAGTATAAATTACCCTTGTCAACCGTATCCACAGTATAAATGACCCTTGTCAACCGTATCCACAGTATAAATGACCCTCGTCAACCGTATCACTGTATAAATGACCCTCGTCAACCGTATCACTGTATAAATGACCCTCGTCAACCGTATCACTGTATAAATGACCATCGTCAACCGTATCACTGTATAAATGACCCTCGTCAACCGTATCACTGTATAAATGACCCTTGTCAACCGTATCACAGTATAAATGACCCTCGTCAACCGTATCACTGTATAAATTACCCTCGTCAACCGTATCACTGTATAAATTACCCTCGTCAACCGTATCACAGTATAAATTACCCTTGTCAACCGTATCACTGTATAAATGACCCTCGTCAACCGTATCACTGTATAAATGACCCTCGTCAACCGTATCACAGTATAAATGACCCTCGTCAACCGTATCACTGTATAAATGACCCTCGTCAACCATATCACTGTTTTAATAACCCTCGTCAACCGTATCACTGTATAAATGACCCTCGTCAACCGTATCCACAGTATAAATGACCCTCGTCAACCGTATCACAGTTTAAATGACCCTCGTCAACCGTATCACTGTATAAATGACCCTCGTCAACTATTTCACTGTATTAATGACCCTCGTCAACCGTATCACAGTATAAATGACCCTCGTCAACCGTATCACTGTATACATGACCCTCGTCAACCGTATCACTGTATAAATGACCCTCGTCAACCGTTTCACAGTTTAAATGACCCTTGTCAACCGTATCACTGTATAAATGACCCTCGTCAACTATTTCACTGTATTAATGACCCTCGTCAACCGTATCACTGTATAAATGACCCTCGTCAACCGTATCACTGTATAAATGACCCTCGTCAACCGTATCGCTGTATAAATGACCCTCGTCAACCGTATCACTGTATAAATGACCCTCGTCAACCGTATCACTGTATAAATGACCCTCGTCAACCATATCACAGTTTAAATGACCCTCGTCAACCGTATCACAGTTTAAATGACCCTCGTCAACTATATCACTGTATAAATTACCCTCGTCAACCGTATCACTGTATAAATTACCCTCGTCAACCGTATCACTGTATAAATGACCCTCGTCAACCGTATCACAGTTTAAATGACCCTCGTCAACCGTATCACAGTTTAAATGACCCTCGTCAACCGTATCACAGTATAAATGACCCTCGTCAACTATATCACTGTATAAATTACCCTCGTCAACCGTATCACTGTATAAATGACCCTCGTCAACCGTATAACTGTATAAATGACCCTCGTCAACCGTATCACAGTATAAATGACCCTCGTCAACCGTATCACTGTATAAATGACCCTCGTCAACCGTATCACTGTATAAATGACCCTCGTCAACCGTATCCACAGTATAAATGACCCTCGTCAACCGTATCCACAGTATAAATGACCCTCGTCAACCGTTACGCTGTATAAATGACCCTCGTCAACCGTATCACAGTATAAATGACCCTCGTCAACCGTATCCACAGTATAAATGACCCTCGTCAACCGTATC
Organism: Oncorhynchus mykiss; assembly: GCF_013265735.2. NCBI lineage: Eukaryota > Metazoa > Chordata > Actinopteri > Salmoniformes > Salmonidae > Oncorhynchus > Oncorhynchus mykiss. Next base: position 8,070,565 of record NC_050570.1, read on the forward strand.
ACTGTATAAATGACCCTCGTCAACCGTATCACTGTATAAATGACCCTCGTCAACCGTATCGCTGTATAAATGACCCTTGTCAACCGTATCGCTGTATAAATGACCCTCGTCAACCGTATCGCTGTATAAATGACCCTCGTCAACCGTATCCACAGTATAAATGACCCTCGTCAACCGTATCCACAGTATAAATGACCCTCGTCAACCGTATCACTGTATAAATGACCCTCGTCAACCGTATCACTGTATAAATGACCCTCGTCAACCGTATCACTGTATAAATGACCCTCGTCAACCGTATCACAGTATAAATGACCCTCGTCAACCGTATCACTGTATAAATGACCCTCGTCAACCGTATCACTGTATAAATGACCCTCGTCAACCGTATCACTGTATAAATGACCCTCGTCAACCGTATCACAGTATAAATGACCCTCGTCAACCGTATCACTGTATAAATTACCCTCGTCAACCGTATCACTGTATAAATTACCCTCGTCAACCGTATCACTGTATAAATGACCCTCGTCAACCGTATCACAGTTTAAATGACCCTCGTCAACCGTATCACTGTATAAATGACCCTCGTCAACCGTATCACAGTATAAATGACCCTCGTCAACCGTATCACTGTATAAATTACCCTCGTCAACCGTATCACTGTATAAATGACCCTCGTCAACCGTATCACAGTTTAAATGACCCTCGTCAACCGTATCACTGTATAAATGACCCTCGTCAACTATTTCACTGTATTAATGACCCTCGTCAACCGTATCACAGTATAAATGACCCTCGTCAACCGTATCACTGTATAAATGACCCTCGTCAACCGTATCACTGTATAAATGACCCTCGTCAACCGTATCCACAGTATAAATGACCCTCGTCAACCGTATCCACAGTATAAATGACCCTCGTCAACCGTTACGCTGTATAAATGACCCTCGTCAACCGTATCACAGTATAAATGACCCTCGTCAACCGTATCCACAGTATAAATGACCCTCGTCAACCGTATCACTGTATAAATGACCCTCGTCAACCGTATCACTGTATAAATGACCCTCGTCAACCGTATCGCTGTATAAATGACCCTTGTCAACCGTATCGCTGTATAAATGACCCTCGTCAACCGTATCGCTGTATAAATGACCCTCGTCAACCGTATCCACAGTATAAATGACCCTCGTCAACCGTATCCACAGTATAAATGACCCTCGTCAACCGTATCACTGTATAAATGACCCTCGTCAACCGTATCACTGTATAAATGACCCTCGTCAACCGTATCACTGTATAAATGACCCTCGTCAACCGTATCACTGTATAAATGACCCTCGTCAACCGTATCACTGTATAAATGACCCTCGTCAACCGTATCACAGTATAAATGACCCTCGTCAACCGTATCACTGTATAAATTACCCTCGTCAACCGTATCACTGTATAAATTACCCTCGTCAACCGTATCACTGTATAAATGACCCTCGTCAACCGTATCACAGTTTAAATGACCCTCGTCAACCGTATCACTGTATAAATGACCCTCGTCAACCGTATCACAGTATAAATGACCCTCGTCAACCGTATCACTGTATAAATTACCCTCGTCAACCGTATCACTGTATAAATGACCCTCGTCAACCGTATCACAGTTTAAATGACCCTCGTCAACCGTATCACTGTATAAATGACCCTCGTCAACTATTTCACTGTATTAATGACCCTCGTCAACCGTATCACAGTATAAATGACCCTCGTCAACCGTATCACTGTATAAATGACCCTCGTCAACCGTATCACTGTATAAATGACCCTCGTCAACCGTATCACAGTTTAAATGACCCTCGTCAACCGTATCAGTGTATAAATGACCCTCGTCAACCATATCACTGTATAAATGACCCTCGTCAACCGTATCACAGTTTAAATGACCCTCGTCAACCGTATCAGTGTATAAATGACCCTCGTCAACCATATCACTGTATTAATGACCCTCGTCAACCGTATCACTGTATAAATGACCCTCGTCAACCGTATCCACAGTATAAATGACCCTCGTCAACCGTATCACTGTATTAATGACCCTCGTCAACTATATCACAGTATAAATGACCCTCGTCAACCGTATCGCAGTATAAATGACCCTCGTCAACCGTATCCACAGTATAAATGACCCTTGTCAACCGTATCCACAGTATAAATGACCCTCGTCAACCGTATCACTGTATAAATGACCCTCGTCAACCGTATCACTGTATAAATGACCATCGTCAACCGTATCACTGTATAAATGACCCTCGTCAACCGTATCACTGTATAAATGACCCTTGTCAACCGTATCACAGTATAAATGACCCTCGTCAACCGTATCACTGTATAAATTACCCTCGTCAACCGTATCACTGTATAAATTACCCTCGTCAACCGTATCACAGTATAAATTACCCTTGTCAACCGTATCACTGTATAAATGACCCTCGTCAACCGTATCACTGTATAAATGACCCTCGTCAACCGTATCACAGTATAAATGACCCTCGTCAACCGTATCACTGTATAAATGACCCTCGTCAACCATATCACTGTTTTAATAACCCTCGTCAACCGTATCACTGTATAAATGACCCTCGTCAACCGTATCCACAGTATAAATGACCCTCGTCAACCGTATCACAGTTTAAATGACCCTCGTCAACCGTATCACTGTATAAATGACCCTCGTCAACTATTTCACTGTATTAATGACCCTCGTCAACCGTATCACAGTATAAATGACCCTCGTCAACCGTATCACTGTATACATGACCCTCGTCAACCGTATCACTGTATAAATGACCCTCGTCAACCGTTTCACAGTTTAAATGACCCTTGTCAACCGTATCACTGTATAAATGACCCTCGTCAACTATTTCACTGTATTAATGACCCTCGTCAACCGTATCACTGTATAAATGACCCTCGTCAACCGTATTACTGTATAAATGACCCTCGTCAACCGTATCGCTGTATAAATGACCCTCGTCAACCGTATCACTGTATAAATGACCCTCGTCAACCGTATCACTGTATAAATGACCCTCGTCAACCATATCACAGTTTAAATGACCCTCGTCAACCGTATCACAGTTTAAATGACCCTCGTCAACTATATCACTGTATAAATTACCCTCGTCAACCGTATCACTGTATAAATTACCCTCGTCAACCGTATCACTGTATAAATGACCCTCGTCAACCGTATCACAGTTTAAATGACCCTCGTCAACCGTATCACAGTTTAAATGACCCTCGTCAACCGTATCACAGTATAAATGACCCTCGTCAACTATATCACTGTATAAATTACCCTCGTCAACCGTATCACTGTATAAATGACCCTCGTCAACCGTATAACTGTATAAATGACCCTCGTCAACCGTATCACAGTATAAATGACCCTCGTCAACCGTATCACTGTATAAATGACCCTCGTCAACCGTATCACTGTATAAATGACCCTCGTCAACCGTATCCACAGTATAAATGACCCTCGTCAACCGTATCCACAGTATAAATGACCCTCGTCAACCGTATCACTGTATTAATGACCCTCGTCAACTATATCACAGTATAAATGACCCTCGTCAACCGTATCGCAGTATAAATGACCCTCGTCAACCGTATCCACAGTATAAATGACCCTTGTCAACCGTATCCACAGTATAAATGACCCTCGTCAACCGTATCACTGTATAAATGACCCTCGTCAACCGTATCACTGTATAAATGACCCTCGTCAACCGTATCACTGTATAAATGACCATCGTCAACCGTATCACTGTATAAATGACCCTCGTCAACCGTATCACTGTATAAATGACCCTTGTCAACCGTATCACAGTATAAATGACCCTCGTCAACCGTATCACTGTATAAATTACCCTCGTCAACCGTATCACTGTATAAATTACCCTCGTCAACCGTATCACAGTATAAATTACCCTTGTCAACCGTATCACTGTATAAATGACCCTCGTCAACCGTATCACTGTATAAATGACCCTCGTCAACCGTATCACAGTATAAATGACCCTCGTCAACCGTATCACTGTATAAATGACCCTCGTCAACCATATCACTGTTTTAATAACCCTCGTCAACCGTATCACTGTATAAATGACCCTCGTCAACCGTATCCACAGTATAAATGACCCTCGTCAACCGTATCACAGTTTAAATGACCCTCGTCAACCGTATCACTGTATAAATGACCCTCGTCAACTATTTCACTGTATTAATGACCCTCGTCAACCGTATCACAGTATAAATGACCCTCGTCAACCGTATCACTGTATACATGACCCTCGTCAACCGTATCACTGTATAAATGACCCTCGTCAACCGTTTCACAGTTTAAATGACCCTTGTCAACCGTATCACTGTATAAATGACCCTCGTCAACTATTTCACTGTATTAATGACCCTCGTCAACCGTATCACTGTATAAATGACCCTCGTCAACCGTATCACTGTATAAATGACCCTCGTCAACCGTATCGCTGTATAAATGACCCTCGTCAACCGTATCACTGTATAAATGACCCTCGTCAACCGTATCACTGTATAAATGACCCTCGTCAACCATATCACAGTTTAAATGACCCTCGTCAACCGTATCACAGTTTAAATGACCCTCGTCAACTATATCACTGTATAAATTACCCTCGTCAACCGTATCACTGTATAAATTACCCTCGTCAACCGTATCACTGTATAAATGACCCTCGTCAACCGTATCACAGTTTAAATGACCCTCGTCAACCGTATCACAGTTTAAATGACCCTCGTCAACCGTATCACAGTATAAATGACCCTCGTCAACTATATCACTGTATAAATTACCCTCGTCAACCGTATCACTGTATAAATGACCCTCGTCAACCGTATAACTGTATAAATGACCCTCGTCAACCGTATCACAGTATAAATGACCCTCGTCAACCGTATCACTGTATAAATGACCCTCGTCAACCGTATCACTGTATAAATGACCCTCGTCAACCGTATCCACAGTATAAATGACCCTCGTCAACCGTATCCACAGTATAAATGACCCTCGTCAACCGTATCGCTGTATAAATGACCCTCGTCAACCATATCACAGTATAAATGACCCTCGTCAACCGTATCCACAGTATAAATGACCCTCGTCAACCGTATCACTGTATAAATGACCCTCGTCAACCGTATCACTGTATAAATGACCCTCGTCAACCGTATCGCTGTATAAATGACCCTCGTCAACCGTATCGCTGTATAAATGACCCTCGTCAACCGTATCGCTGTATAAATGACCCTCGTCAACCGTATCCACAGTATAAATGACCCTCGTCAACCGTATCCACAGTATAAATGACCCTCGTCAACCGTATCACTGTATAAATGACCCTCGTCAACCGTATCACTGTATAAATGACCCTCGTCAACCGTATCACAGTATAAATGACCCTCGTCAACCGTATCACTGTATAAATGACCCTCGTCAACCGTATCACTGTATAAATGACCCTCGTCAACCGTATCACTGTATAAATGACCCTCGTCAACCGTATCACAGTATAAATGACCCTCGTCAACCGTATCACTGTATAAATGACCCTCGTCAACCGTATCACAGTTTAAATGACCCTCGTCAACCGTATCACTGTATAAATGACCCTCGTCAACTATTTCACTGTATAAATGACCCTCGTCAACCGTATCACAGTATAAATGACCCTCGTCAACCGTATCACTGTATAAATGACCCTCGTCAACCGTATCACTGTATAAATGACCCTCGTCAACCGTATCACAGTTTAAATGACCCTCGTCAACCGTATCAGTGTATAAATGACCCTCGTCAACCATATCACTGTATTAATGACCCTCGTCAACCGTATCACTGTATAAATGACCCTCGTCAACCGTATCCACAGTATAAATGACCCTCGTCAACCGTATCACTGTATTAATGACCCTCGTCAACTATATCACAGTATAAATGACCCTCGTCAACCGTATCGCAGTATAAATGACCCTCGTCAACCGTATCCACAGTATAAATGACCCTTGTCAACCGTATCCACAGTATAAATGACCCTCGTCAACCGTATCACTGTATAAATGACCCTCGTCAACCGTATCACTGTATAAATGACCCTCGTCAACCGTATCACTGTATAAATGACCATCGTCAACCGTATCACTGTATAAATGACCATCGTCAACCGTATCACTGTATAAATGACCCTTGTCAACCGTATCACAGTATAAATGACCCTCGTCAACCGTATCACTGTATAAATTACCCTCGTCAACCGTATCACTGTATAAATTACCCTCGTCAACCGTATCACTGTATAAATTACCCTCGTCAACCGTATCACAGTATAAATTACCCTTGTCAACCGTATCACTGTATAAATGACCCTCGTCAACCGTATCACTGTATAAATGACCCTCGTCAACCGTATCACAGTATAAATGACCCTCGTCAACCATATCACTGTTTTAATAACCCTCGTCAACCGTATCACTGTATAAATGACCCTCGTCAACCGTATCCACAGTATAAATGACCCTCGTCAACCGTATCACAGTTTAAATGACCCTCGTCAACCGTATCACTGTATAAATGACCCTCGTCAACTATTTCACTGTATTAATGACCCTCGTCAACCGTATCACAGTATAAATGACCCTCGTCAACCGTATCACTGTATACATGACCCTCGTCAACCGTATCACTGTATAAATGACCCTCGTCAACCGTTTCACAGTTTAAATGACCCTTGTCAACCGTATCACTGTATAAATGACCCTCGTCAACTATTTCACTGTATTAATGACCCTCGTCAACCGTATCACTGTATAAATGACCCTCGTCAACCGTATCACTGTATAAATGACCCTCGTCAACCGTATCGCTGTATAAATGACCCTCGTCAACCGTATCACTGTATAAATGACCCTCGTCAACCGTATCACTGTATAAATGACCCTCGTCAACCATATCACAGTTTAAATGACCCTCGTCAACCGTATCACAGTTTAAATGACCCTCGTCAACTATATCACTGTATAAATTACCCTCGTCAACCGTATCACTGTATAAATTACCCTCGTCAACCGTATCACTGTATAAATGACCCTCGTCAACCGTATCACAGTTTAAATGACCCTCGTCAACCGTATCACAGTTTAAATGACCCTCGTCAACCGTATCACAGTATAAATGACCCTCGTCAACTATATCACTGTATAAATTACCCTCGTCAACCGTATCACTGTATAAATGACCCTCGTCAACCGTATAACTGTATAAATGACCCTCGTCAACCGTATCACAGTATAAATGACCCTCGTCAACCGTATCACTGTATAAATGACCCTCGTCAACCGTATCACTGTATAAATGACCCTCGTCAACCGTATCCACAGTATAAATGACCCTCGTCAACCGTATCCACAGTATAAATGACCCTCGTCAACCGTATCGCTGTATAAATGACCCTCGTCAACCGTATCACAGTATAAATGACCCTCGTCAACCGTATCCACAGTATAAATGACCCTCGTCAACCGTATCACTGTATAAATGACCCTCGTCAACCGTATCACTGTATAAATGACCCTCGTCAACCGTATCGCTGTATAAATGACCCTCGTCAACCGTATCGCTGTATAAATGACCCTCGTCAACCGTATCGCTGTATAAATGACCCTCGTCAACCGTATCCACAGTATAAATGACCCTCGTCAACCGTATCCACAGTATAAATGACCCTCGTCAACCGTATCACTGTATAAATGACCCTCGTCAACCGTATCACTGTATAAATGACCCTCGTCAACCGTATCACTGTATAAATGACCCTCGTCAACCGTATCACTGTATAAATGACCCTCGTCAACCGTATCACAGTATAAATGACCCTCGTCAACCGTATCACTGTATAAATTACCCTCGTCAACCGTATCACTGTATAAATTACCCTCGTCAACCGTATCACTGTATAAATGACCCTCGTCAACCGTATCACAGTTTAAATGACCCTCGTCAACCGTATCACTGTATAAATGACCCTCGTCAACCGTATCACAGTATAAATGACCCTCGTCAACCGTATCACTGTATAAATTACCCTCGTCAACCGTATCACTGTATAAATGACCCTCGTCAACCGTATCACAGTTTAAATGACCCTCGTCAACCGTATCACTGTATAAATGACCCTCGTCAACTATTTCACTGTATTAATGACCCTCGTCAACCGTATCACAGTATAAATGACCCTCGTCAACCGTATCACTGTATAAATGACCCTCGTCAACCGTATCACTGTATAAATGACCCTCGTCAACCGTATCACAGTTTAAATGACCCTCGTCAACCGTATCAGTGTATAAATGACCCTCGTCAACCATATCACTGTATAAATGACCCTCGTCAACCGTATCACAGTTTAAATGACCCTCGTCAACCGTATCAGTGTATAAATGACCCTCGTCAACCATATCACTGTATTAATGACCCTCGTCAACCGTATCACTGTATAAATGACCCTCGTCAACCGTATCCACAGTATAAATGACCCTCGTCAACCGTATCACTGTATTAATGACCCTCGTCAACTATATCACAGTATAAATGACCCTCGTCAACCGTATCGCAGTATAAATGACCCTCGTCAACCGTATCCACAGTATAAATGACCCTTGTCAACCGTATCCACAGTATAAATGACCCTCGTCAACCGTATCACTGTATAAATGACCCTCGTCAACCGTATCACTGTATAAATGACCATCGTCAACCGTATCACTGTATAAATGACCCTCGTCAACCGTATCACTGTATAAATGACCCTTGTCAACCGTATCACAGTATAAATGACCCTCGTCAACCGTATCACTGTATAAATTACCCTCGTCAACCGTATCACTGTATAAATTACCCTCGTCAACCGTATCACAGTATAAATTACCCTTGTCAACCGTATCACTGTATAAATGACCCTCGTCAACCGTATCACTGTATAAATGACCCTCGTCAACCGTATCACAGTATAAATGACCCTCGTCAACCGTATCACTGTATAAATGACCCTCGTCAACCATATCACTGTTTTAATAACCCTCGTCAACCGTATCACTGTATAAATGACCCTCGTCAACCGTATCCACAGTATAAATGACCCTCGTCAACCGTATCACAGTTTAAATGACCCTCGTCAACCGTATCACTGTATAAATGACCCTCGTCAACTATTTCACTGTATTAATGACCCTCGTCAACCGTATCACAGTATAAATGACCCTCGTCAACCGTATCACTGTATACATGACCCTCGTCAACCGTATCACTGTATAAATGACCCTCGTCAACCGTTTCACAGTTTAAATGACCCTTGTCAACCGTATCACTGTATAAATGACCCTCGTCAACTATTTCACTGTATTAATGACCCTCGTCAACCGTATCACTGTATAAATGACCCTCGTCAACCGTATCACTGTATAAATGACCCTCGTCAACCGTATCGCTGTATAAATGACCCTCGTCAACCGTATCACTGTATAAATGACCCTCGTCAACCGTATCACTGTATAAATGACCCTCGTCAACCATATCACAGTTTAAATGACCCTCGTCAACCGTATCACAGTTTAAATGACCCTCGTCAACTATATCACTGTATAAATTACCCTCGTCAACCGTATCACTGTATAAATTACCCTCGTCAACCGTATCACTGTATAAATGACCCTCGTCAACCGTATCACAGTTTAAATGACCCTCGTCAACCGTATCACAGTTTAAATGACCCTCGTCAACCGTATCACAGTATAAATGACCCTCGTCAACTATATCACTGTATAAATTACCCTCGTCAACCGTATCACTGTATAAATGACCCTCGTCAACCGTATAACTGTATAAATGACCCTCGTCAACCGTATCACAGTATAAATGACCCTCGTCAACCGTATCACTGTATAAATGACCCTCGTCAACCGTATCACTGTATAAATGACCCTCGTCAACCGTATCCACAGTATAAATGACCCTCGTCAACCGTATCCACAGTATAAATGACCCTCGTCAACCGTATCACTGTATTAATGACCCTCGTCAACTATATCACAGTATAAATGACCCTCGTCAACCGTATCGCAGTATAAATGACCCTCGTCAACCGTATCCACAGTATAAATGACCCTTGTCAACCGTATCCACAGTATAAATGACCCTCGTCAACCGTATCACTGTATAAATGACCCTCGTCAACCGTATCACTGTATAAATGACCCTCGTCAACCGTATCACTGTATAAATGACCATCGTCAACCGTATCACTGTATAAATGACCCTCGTCAACCGTATCACTGTATAAATGACCCTTGTCAACCGTATCACAGTATAAATGACCCTCGTCAACCGTATCACTGTATAAATTACCCTCGTCAACCGTATCACTGTATAAATTACCCTCGTCAACCGTATCACAGTATAAATTACCCTTGTCAACCGTATCACTGTATAAATGACCCTCGTCAACCGTATCACTGTATAAATGACCCTCGTCAACCGTATCACAGTATAAATGACCCTCGTCAACCGTATCACTGTATAAATGACCCTCGTCAACCGTATCCACAGTATAAATGACCCTCGTCAACCGTATCACAGTTTAAATGACCCTCGTCAACCGTATCACTGTATAAATGACCCTCGTCAACTATTTCACTGTATTAATGACCCTCGTCAACCGTATAACTGTATAAATGACCCTCGTCAACCGTATCACTGTATACATGACCCTCGTCAACCGTATCACTGTATAAATGACCCTCGTCAACCGTTTCACAGTTTAAATGACCCTTGTCAACCGTATCACTGTATAAATGACCCTCGTCAACTATTTCACTGTATTAATGACCCTCGTCAACCGTATCACTGTATAAATGACCCTCGTCAACCGTATCACTGTATAAATGACCCTCGTCAACCGTATCGCTGTATAAATGACCCTCGTCAACCGTATCACTGTATAAATGACCCTCGTCAACCGTATCACTGTATAAATGACCCTCGTCAACCATATCACAGTTTAAATGACCCTCGTCAACCGTATCACAGTTTAAATGACCCTCGTCAACTATATCACTGTATAAATTACCCTCGTCAACCGTATCACTGTATAAATTACCCTCGTCAACCGTATCACTGTATAAATGACCCTCGTCAACCGTATCACAGTTTAAATGACCCTCGTCAACCGTATCACAGTTTAAATGACCCTCGTCAACCGTATCACAGTATAAATGACCCTCGTCAACTATATCACTGTATAAATTACCCTCGTCAACCGTATCACTGTATAAATGACCCTCGTCAACCGTATAACTGTATAAATGACCCTCGTCAACCGTATCACAGTATAAATGACCCTCGTCAACCGTATCACTGTATAAATGACCCTCGTCAACCGTATCACTGTATAAATGACCCTCGTCAACCGTATCCACAGTATAAATGACCCTCGTCAACCGTATCCACAGTATAAATGACCCTCGTCAACCGTATCGCTGTATAAATGACCCTCGTCAACCGTATCACAGTATAAATGACCCTCGTCAACCGTATCCACAGTATAAATGACCCTCGTCAACCGTATCACTGTATAAATGACCCTCGTCAACCGTATCACTGTATAAATGACCCTCGTCAACCGTATCCACAGTATAAATGACCCTCGTCAACCGTATCACTGTATAAATGACCCTCGTCAACCGTATCACTGTATAAATGACCCTCGTCAACCGTATCACTGTATAAATGACCCTCGTCAACCGTATCACTGTATAAATGACCCTCGTCAACCGTATCACTGTATAAATGACCCTCGTCAACCGTATCACTGTATAAATGACCCTCGTCAACCGTATCACAGTATAAATGACCCTCGTCAACCGTATCACTGTATAAATTACCCTCGTCAACCGTATCACTGTATAAATTACCCTCGTCAACCGTATCACTGTATAAATGACCCTCGTCAACCGTATCACAGTTTAAATGACCCTCGTCAACCGTATCACTGTATAAATGACCCTCGTCAACCGTATCACAGTATAAATGACCCTCGTCAACCGTATCACTGTATAAATTACCCTCGTCAACCGTATCACTGTATAAATGACCCTCGTCAACCGTATCACAGTTTAAATGACCCTCGTCAACCGTATCACTGTATAAATGACCCTCGTCAACTATTTCACTGTATTAATGACCCTCGTCAACCGTATCACAGTATAAATGACCCTCGTCAACCGTATCACTGTATAAATGACCCTCGTCAACCGTATCACTGTATAAATGACCCTCGTCAACCGTATCACAGTTTAAATGACCCTCGTCAACCGTATCACTGTATAAATGACCCTCGTCAACCGTATCACTGTATAAATGACCCTCGTCAACCGTATCGCTGTATAAATGACCCTCGTCAACCGTATCACTGTATAAATGACCCTCGTCAACCGTATCACTGTATAAATGACCCTCGTCAACCATATCACAGTTTAAATGACCCTCGTCAACCGTATCACAGTTTAAATGACCCTCGTCAACTATATCACTGTATAAATTACCCTCGTCAACCGTATCACTGTATAAATTACCCTCGTCAACCGTATCACTGTATAAATGACCCTCGTCAACCGTATCACAGTTTAAATGACCCTCGTCAACCGTATCACAGTTTAAATGACCCTCGTCAACCGTATCACAGTATAAATGACCCTCGTCAACTATATCACTGTATAAATTACCCTCGTCAACCGTATCACTGTATAAATGACCCTCGTCAACCGTATAACTGTATAAATGACCCTCGTCAACCGTATCACAGTATAAATGACCCTCGTCAACCGTATCACTGTATAAATGACCCTCGTCAACCGTATCACTGTATAAATGACCCTCGTCAACCGTATCACTGTATAAATGACCCTCGTCAACCGTATCCACAGTATAAATGACCCTCGTCAACCGTATCCACAGTATAAATGACCCTCGTCAACCGTATCACAGTATAAATGACCCTCGTCAACCGTATCCACAGTATAAATGACCCTCGTCAACCGTATCCACAGTATAAATGACCCTCGTCAACCGTATCACTGTATAAATGACCCTCGTCAACCGTATCACTGTATAAATGACCCTCGTCAACCGTATCGCTGTATAAATGACCCTCGTCAACCGTATCGCTGTATAAATGACCCTCGTCAACCGTATCGCTGTATAAATGACCCTCGTCAACCGTATCCACAGTATAAATGACCCTCGTCAACCGTATCCACAGTATAAATGACCCTCGTCAACCGTATCACTGTATAAATGACCCTCGTCAACCGTATCACTGTATAAATGACCCTCGTCAACCGTATCACTGTATAAATGACCCTCGTCAACCGTATCACTGTATAAATGACCCTCGTCAACCGTATCACTGTATAAATGACCCTCGTCAACCGTATCACTGTATAAATGACCCTCGTCAACCGTATCACAGTATAAATGACCCTCGTCAACCGTATCACTGTATAAATTACCCTCGTCAACCGTATCACTGTATAAATTACCCTCGTCAACCGTATCACTGTATAAATGACCCTCGTCAACCGTATCACAGTTTAAATGACCCTCGTCAACCGTATCACTGTATAAATGACCCTCGTCAACCGTATCACAGTATAAATGACCCTCGTCAACCGTATCACTGTATAAATTACCCTCGTCAACCGTATCACTGTATAAATGACCCTCGTCAACCGTATCACAGTTTAAATGACCCTCGTCAACCGTATCACTGTATAAATGACCCTCGTCAACCGTATCACAGTATAAATGACCCTCGTCAACCGTATCACTGTATAAATTACCCTCGTCAACCGTATCACTGTATAAATGACCCTCGTCAACCGTATCACAGTTTAAATGACCCTCGTCAACCGTATCACTGTATAAATGACCCTCGTCAACTATTTCACTGTATTAATGACCCTCGTCAACCGTATCACAGTATAAATGACCCTCGTCAACCGTATCACTGTATAAATGACCCTCGTCAACCGTATCACTGTATAAATGACCCTCGTCAACCGTATCACAGTTTAAATGACCCTCGTCAACCGTATCAGTGTATAAATGACCCTCGTCAACCATATCACTGTATTAATGACCCTCGTCAACCGTATCACTGTATAAATGACCCTCGTCAACCGTATCCACAGTATAAATGACCCTCGTCAACCGTATCACTGTATTAATGACCCTCGTCAACTATATCACAGTATAAATGACCCTCGTCAACCGTATCACTGTATAAATTACCCTCGTCAACCGTACCACTGTAGAAATGACCCTCGTCAATCGTTTCACTGTATAAATGACCCTCGTCAACTATATCACAGTATTAATGACCCTCGTCAACTATGTCACACATTGAGTTTTCTGTCCAGCCATATTGAACACTCATGTCTCAGGCTGTCTCCACTGTGTATGTGTCGTTAGTAGAAACAATAATCATGACACTGAGTCCGATGTGAACCATTATATCAGCCTCTATCCTAACTATCTAATAGCCCATTGTAGCCTAGCCTAATAGCCTAGCCTAGCCTAATAGCTTAGCCTATCTAATAGCCTAGCCTTTCTATCCTATCTAGTGACCTAGCCTAGTCTAGACGATATTATAGCCTAGCTTCTATCCTAACTAGCTTTGTGTCTTGTGTCCTATAGGGCAAAGGTCGTCTGCGAAGGGGTAGCAGCCACCACACGCCCTCCCCGCCCCTCAGCCCCAGAGTGCTCCCGGTGGTGGACGGGGAGAGTGCAGAGGAGGAGAGGGCAGAGCCGGGGCTGACAGAACAGCAGCAGGCCACCATGCAGCAGGAAGAGAGGGTCCTCACGGAGCAGATTGAGGGCCTGCAGAGAGAGAAGTGAGCCTGTCTCTTATTATTAACAGTATTCACATGTCACTATACTCGACTAGAACTCTAAAACTCTAATACTTTAGAACTCTGGAACTCTAGAACAACTCTAGTATGCTAGAACTCTAGAACTCTAGTACTCTAGAACAACTCTAGTACTCTAGAACTCTAGAACACTCTAGTACTCTAGAACAACTCTAGAACAACTCTAGAACAACTCTAGAACTCTAGAACAACTCCAGTACTCTAGTACTCTAGAACTCTAGTACTCTAGAACAACTCTAGTACTCTAGAACTCTAGTACTCTAGAACAACTCTAGTACTCTAGAACAACTCTAGTACTCTAGGGCTCTTCCTCAAAAATCAAAGTACAGTAAAGCAGTGGTCACAAACCTTTTCTGACTCCAGATCACTTTCTGAGTCAAAATGCAAGCTGAGATCTACCGCATAAGCCTTTTCAACATTAACCAATTAAAAACAGTTCTTTATCAAGAGCTGAGTGACTCACGTTTAAATGATGTACTTTTTATTTTTATTTTACTGGGCTGATGGTTCCCGCACCTGATGGTCAGTCTCAGCGGAGGGAGAGAGCAGCAGACTGAGGGTCAGTCTCAGCAGAGGGAGAGAGCAGCAGACTGAGGGTCAGTCTCAGCGGAGGGAGAGAGCAGCAGACTGAGGGTCAGTCTCAGCGGAGGGAGAGAGCAGCAGACTGAGGGTCAGTCTCAGCGGAGGGAGAGAGCAGCAGACTGAGGGTCAGTCTCAGCGGAGGGAGAGAGCAGCAGACTGAGGGTCAGTCTCAGCGGAGGGAGAGAGCAGCAGACTGAGGGTCAGTCTCAGCGGAGGGAGAGAGCAGCAGACTGAGGGTCAGTCTCAGCGGAGGGAGAGAGCAGCAGACTGAGGGTCAGTCTCAGCGGAGGGAGAGAGCAGCAGACTGAGGGTCAGTCTCAGCGGAGGGAGAGAGCAGCAGACTGAGGGTCAGTCTCAGAGGAGGGAGAGAGCAGCAGACTGAGGGTCAGTCTCAGCGGAGGGAGAGAGCAGCAGACTGAGGGTCAGTCTCAGCGGAGGGAGAGAGCAGCAGACTGAGGGTCAGTCTCAGCGGAGGGAGAGAGCAGCAGACTGAGGGTCAGTCTCAGCGGAGGGAGAGAGCAGCAGACTGAGGGTCAGTCTCAGCGGAGGGAGAGAGCAGCAGACTGAGGGTCAGTCTCAGCGGAGGGAGAGAGCAGCAGACTGAGGGTCAGTCTCAGCGGAGGGAGAGAGCAGCAGACTGAGGGTCAGTCTCAGTGGAGGGAGAGAACAGCAGACTGAGGGTCAGTCTCAGCGGAGGGAGAGAGCAGCAGACTGAGGGTCAGTCTCAGCAGAGGGAGAGAGCAGCAGACTGAGGGTCAGTCTCAGCGGAGGGAGAGAGCAGCAGACTGAGGGTCCATCTCTCAACTTTCCTCCACTGACACTGACCAAAAAGAGACACCGTCTTCCAGCTGCACAAATTCATGTTGTTACTCCTATGAACAGAGAAAGTGAAATATTCCTCAATATTGAAAAAGACCCAAGCCGCTAATAATAATAAATACGCAAGCCTATAGATACACGTTTCTACTCATTCATTACAGCTGCACTGCTGGTTGCAGAGCGAATGGAGAAGCTCATTTTATGGCTTAGAAAAGTGTTGACAGTGCTGAGTGAAAACTTCAACATGAACTCACTCATGAAAACGGCAACTCTCTGCTGTATTCGTTGACAGTCTCTCTCTACTCATGGAACACAAGGCTTTATTGTTGGGTTTTTTACAGAAATGGTATTACATGTCATTTAGCAGATGGTAACACATGTAATTTAGCAGATGGTAATATATGCGTCATTTAGCAGATGGTAATATATATGTCATTTAGCAGATGGTAATATACATGTCATTTAGCAGATGGTAATATACATGTCATTTAGCAGATGGTAATATACATGTCATTTAGCAGATGGTAATATACATGTCATTTAGCAGATGGTATAATATACATGTCATTTAGCAGATGGTAATATACATGTCATTTAGCAGATGGTATTACATGTCATTTAGCAGATGGTAATATGTAATTTAGCAGATGGTAATATACATGTCATTTAGCAGATGGTAATATATGCGTCATTTAGCAGATGGTAATATATATGTCATTTAGCAGATGGTAATACATGTCATTTAGCAGATGGTAATACATGTAATTTAGCAGATGGTAATATACATGTCATTTAGCAGATGGTAATATACATGTCATTTAGCAGATGGTAATATACATGTCATTTAGCAGATGGTAATATACATGTCATTTAGCAGATGGTATAATATACATGTCATTTAGCAGATGGTAATATACATGTCATTTAGCAGATGGTATTACATGTCATTTAGCAGATGGTAATATACATGTCATTTAGCAGATGGTAATATATGTAATTTAGCAGATGGTATTACATGTCATTTAGCAGATGGTAATATATGTAATTTAGCAGATGGTAATATATGTAATTTAGCAGATGGTAATATATGTAATTTAGCAGATGGTAATACATGTCATTTAGCAGATGGTAATATATGCGTCATTTAGCAGATGGTAATACAGTGCCTTGCAAAAGTATTCATCCCCCTTGGTGTTTTTCCTATTTTGTTGCATTACAACCTGTAATTTAAATGTATTTTTATTTTGACTTCATGTAATGGACATACACAAAATAGTCCAAATTGGTGAAGTGAAGTGAAAAAAATTACTTGTTTCAAAAAAATGTAAAAAATGTATAGATAAGGAAAAGTGGTGCGTGGATATGTATTCACCCCCTTTGCTATAAAGCCCCTAAATAAGATCTGGTGCAACCAATTACCTTCAGAAGTCACATAATTATTTAAATAAAGTCCATCTGTGTGCAATCTAAGTGTCACATGATCTGTCACATGATCTCAGTATATATACACCAGTTCTGAAAGGCCCCAGAGTCTGCAACACCGCTAAGCAAGGGGCACCACCAAGCAAGCGGCACCATGAAGACCAGGGAGCTCTCCAAACAGGTCAGGGACAAAGTTGTGGAGAAGTACAGATCAGGGTTGAGTTATGAAAAAATATCCGAAACATTGAACATCCCACGGAGCACGATTTTTTTTTTTTTTTTAAAGAATATGACACCACAACAAACCTGCCAAGAGAGGGCCGCCCACAAACTCACGGACCAGGCAAGCAGGTCATTAATTAGAGAGGCAACATAGAGACCAAAGATAACCCAGAAGGATCTGCAAAACTCCACAGCGGAGATTGGAGTATCTGTCCATAGGACCATTTTAACCCGTACAGTACACTCCACAGAGCTAGGCTTTACGGAAGAGTTTCCAGAAAAAAGCCACGGCTTAAATAAAAAAATAAGCAAACACGTTTGATGTTCGCCAAGAGGCATGTGGGAGACTCCCCAAACATATGGAAGGTACTCTGGTCAGACTATAATTGAGCTTTTTGGCCATCAAGGAAAATGCTATGTCTGGCGAAAACCCAGCACCTCTCATCACCCCAAGAACACTATCCAAGAACACCATATCATCCTAAGAACACCAATAACAATTTGACCCCCACAGGAAATCTTCACTGGCAGTTATAGAAAGACCCATTTACTATATAAACATTGATTCTTGAAGAATATAACTTATAAATGTCTCAAATGTTTCAACTGTATTACACAGTGAAGCATGGTGGTGGCAGCATCATGCTGTGGAGATGTTTTTCATCGGCAGGGACTGGGAAACTGGTCAGAATTGTTCAACTGTATTACACAGTGAAGCATGGTGGTGGCAGCATCATGCTGTGGAGATGTTTTTCATCGGCAGGGACTGGGAAACTGGTCAGAATTGTTCAACTGTATTACACAGTGAAGCATGGTGGTGGCAGCATCATGCTGTGGAGATGTTTTTCATCGACAGGGACTGGGAAACTGGTCAGAATTGTTCAACTGTATTACACAGTGAAGCACGGTGGTGGCAGCATCATGCTATAGAGATGTTTTTCATCGGCAGGGACTGGGACACTGGTCAGAATTGTTCAACTGCATTACACAGTGAAGCACGGTGGTGGCAGCATCATGCTGTGGAGATGTTTTTCATCGGCAGGGACTGGGAAACTGGTCAGAATTGTTCAACTGTATTACACAGTGAAGCACGGTGGTGGCAGCATCATGCTGTGGAGATGTTTTTCATCGACAGGGACTGGGAAACTGGTCAGAATTGTTCAACTGTATTACACAGGGAAGCAAGGTGGTGGCAGCATCATGCTGTAGAGATGTTTTTCATCGACAGGGACTGGGAAACTGGTCAGAATTGTTCAACTGTATTACACAGTGAAGCACGGTGGTGGCAGCATCATGCTGTGGAGATGTTTTTCATCGGCAGGGACTGGGAAACTGGTCAGAATTGTTCAACTGTATTACACAGGGAAGCAAGGTGGTGGCAGCATCATGCTGTAGAGATGTTTTTCATCGACAGGGACTGGGAAACTGGTCAGAATTGTTCAACTGTATTACACAGTGAAGCACGGTGGTGGCAGCATCATGCTGTGGAGATGTTTTTCATCGGCAGGGACTGGGAAACTGCTCAGAATTGAAGGAATGATGGATGGTGCTAAATACAGGGACATTCTTGAGGAAAACCTGTTTCAGTCTTCCAGAGATTTAAGCTGGGATGGAGGTTCACCTTCCAGCTGGACAATGACCCTAAGCATACTGCTAAAGTAACACTTGACTGGTTTAAGGGGAAACATTTAAATGTCTTGGAATGGCCTAGTCAAAGCCCAGACCTCAATCCAATTGAGAATCTGTGGTATGACTTAAAGGTTGCTACACACCAGCAGAACCCATCCAACAGCTAGAGAAGTTTTGCCTTGAAGAATGGGCAAAAATCTCAGTGGCTAGATGTGCCAAGCTTATAGAGACATACCCCAAGAGACTTGCAGCTGTAATTGTTGCATAAAGTGGATCTACAAAGTATTGACTTTGGGGGGGGAGGGTGAATAGTTATGCACGCTCAAGTTTTTCATTTTTTTGTCTTAATTATTTTTTGTTTCACAATAAAACATATTTTGCATCTTCAAAGTGGTAGGCATGTTGTGTAAATTAAATGATACAAACCCCCCAAATATCTATTTTAATTCCAGGTTGTAAGGCAACAAAATAGGAAAAATGCCAAGGGGGGTGAATACTTTCGCAAGCCACTGTATATCATTTAGCAGATGGTTTTATCCAAAGCGTCTTACATTCATGTGTCCATACATTCTGTGTGTGTGTGTGTGTGTGTGTGTGTGTGTGTGTGTGTGTGTGTGTGTGTGTGTGTGTGTGTGTGTGTGTGTGTGTAGGGAGGAGTTAACGTATGAGATGTTGATCTTGGAGCCGCGGGCGTCTGATGACGAGACTCTGGAGTCGGAAGCCTCGATAGGAACAGCAGACAGCTCTGAGAAACTCAACATGGACCCTGAAGGAGCCGCCTTCAACCCCTCTGGTGAGACTGGTGTGTGTGTGTGTAGTAAACACTTTTCTCTACCATGTAGGGAAGTAAAAGTGGATATCTAGTCAATTCTACAACTGAATGCATTCAACTGAAATGTGTCTTCCACACCAGAGAGGTGCGGGGGGGGGGGGGGGGCAGTTAAGTGCCCTGCAGAGTGACAGATTCTTTACCTTGTCGGTTTGGGATTCGAACCAGCAACCGTTCGGTTACTGACCCAACGCTCCTACCCGCCAGGCTACCTGCCACCCCCCATGTACACTCTATACAAAAGTATGTGGACACCTCTTCAAATTAGTGAATTGGGCTATTTCAGCCACACCTGTTGCTGACAGGTGTCTAAAATCTAGCACACTGCCATGCAATCTCCATAGACAAACATTGGCAGTAGATTGGCCCGTACTGAAGAGCTCAGTGACTTTCTCAGTACCGTCATAGGATGCCACCTTTCCAACAAGTCAGTTCATCACATTTCTGCCCTGCTAGAGCTGCCCCAGTCAACTGTAAGTGCTGTTATTGTGAAGTGGAAACGTCTAGGAGCAACAACGCCTCAGCCGCGAAGTGGTAGGCCACACAAGCTCACAGAATGGGACCGCCGAGTGCTGAAGCGCGTAGTGCGTAAAAATTCTGTCCTCGGTTGTAACACTCCCTACCGTGTTCCAAACTGACTCTGGAAGCAACGTCAGCAGAAAAACTGTTAGTTGGGAGCTTCATGAAATGTATTTCCATGGCAGAGCCTAAGATCACCATGTGCAATGCCAAGCGTCGGCTGGAGTGGTGTAAAGCTCACCGCCATTAGACTCTGGAGCAGTGGAAACGCGTTCTCTGGAGTGAGTCACGCTTCACCATCTGGCACTCAAACGGACAAATCTGGATTTGGCAGATGTCAGGAGAACGCTACCTGCCCCAACTGTAAAGTTTGGTGGAGGAAGAATAATGGTCAGTTCATTTTTTTCATGGTTCGGGCAAGGCCCTTTAGTTCCAGTGAAGGGAAATCGTAATGCTACAGCATACAATGGCATTCTAAACGATTCAATGCTTCTAACTTTGTGGCAACAGTTTGGTTAAAGTCCTTTTCTGTTTCAGCTTGACAATGGCCCCCGTGCACAAAGAGAGGTCCATACAGGAATGGTTTGTTGAGATTGGTGTGGAAAAACTTGACCGGTCTGCACAGAGCCCTGACCTCAACTTCATCGCACAACTTTGGGATGAATTGGAACGAGTCAGGCCTAATCGCCCAACATCAGTGCCCGACCGCACTAATGCTCTTCTTGCTAAATGGAAGCAAGTCCCCGCAGTAATGTTCCAACATCTAATGGAAAGCCTTCCCAGAAGAGTGGAGGCTGTTATAGCAGAATAGGGTGGGCCAACTCCATATTAATGCCCATGATTTTGGAATGAGATGTTGGACGAGCAGGTGTCCACATACTTTTAGTCATGAAGTGTATGTAGGATGTAACATGTATGTATATATGTAACAAAAAAAGCTATTTTGTCCTTGGGAGGGGGTCGGGGCGGGGTGGATATATTTTTAAAACCCTAACCCTTTCAACAGGCACCTATCACTCCCGGAAGTCTGAAGCCAAGAGCCGCCGCTGCCTCCGGAGACAACCCGACTCGGTTGACTCCACCTCCTCCTCCTCCTCCTCCATTATACCTCAATCCCCCAACTACCGCTTCCGCTCCTCCTCCTCCGGCCCCCTACTCTCCTCCTGCTCCTTGGGCCTAGGAGCCCCCTTAGTGGAGTCCGAGGGGGACCCGAGTGGCACTGTGGGGGTGAAGAGTCGCCACCGGCTCAGGTTGAGTAGAAGCTCGCCGCGTGAGGCCCCTGAGGGCCACAGGAGGGAATCAGACTTCAGCTCACTGCCCCAACAGCTGGTTCTGTATGGCAGTAACGAGTTTATGGTATGAGGGAGAGTTGCAGTGGAGACAAGACATCTGAACCGCCTTCCATCCTCCATGCCAATAGTGTGTATGGGGGGAAAGAGGGAGGGAGGAAGTGAAACAGGGCTGAGATGGGTCATGTGGGCATCCATCTCTCACTGCTGTCCTTCTCTAGCTCTGCCCATCTCTATCCTCCTTCTCAGTGTCCGGAGGAACGCCACCCTTCCCATGATGCAGTTGGGTGCCGTCCTCTCGGCGTGAGAAGTGAAAGGTGATGAAGAAACAAAGAGAGATGGAATGATGAATGGATAAAAGAAGGAGGAAGCCTCAGAACTGAGATGGAGGACTGGCAGGAGGCTGTAAAGGAATAAAACAGCGACTAAACGCCAGAAAGCAAGTGAGTGAGGAAAGGATGAGGGTAGCCGCCTTAACTCACCTGACCTTTGACTTCCAAGCGCCTCGACCCCTGCTGGAGCCTCGGGGGGGGGGGGGGGCACTGGGGGGCTGGAGATAAGAAAAGAGAGAAGCAAGTAGACAGCGCCTTCTTTTGAACGCAGGTCTACGGTGGCTTGAGCCAGAGTCACTGACTGAGAGGACTATCGGCCATTTTGATACGAGCCACTCAGCTACTTTCCGACCATTTTGATGCGAGCCACTCAGCTACTCTCCGGGCCATTTTGATACGAGCCACTCAGCTACTCTCCGGCCATTTTGATACGAGCCACTCAGCTACTCTCCGGCCATTTTGATACAAGCTACTCAGCTACTCTCCGGCCATTTTGATACAAGCTACTCAGCTACTCTCCGGGCCATTTTGATACAAGCCATTCAGCTACTCTCCGGCCATTTTGATACAAGGTACTCAGCTACTCTCCGGGCCTTTTTGATACAAGCCGTTCAGCTACTTTCGCGTCCACTTTCACGTTTACACAATACAGCCTGTCCACGAGGTCGCATGCTCCTTCATTACACGTGTGTCCTATGCCAGTTAAAGAGACTATGGCGATGATGTGTTATACATATGTATTATGTGACTTAATTGTTATGTTATTAAAAATATATAAATGGAAGGAACTCCAATGCTGTGGGGTCGTTCAATGTTTATAATAACCGTCTCTTATCTGGAATCTTCTGGAAAGGGAAGTGTATGAGATTCAGGTTATGGTTTTGTTTGTTATTTGTTTGTTTGTAATTTGTTGATTTTTAACACTGCAAAAAAAAATTTTTAAAGTGTTTTCTGTCGCATACCCTAATGATCTCCACCCAGTGTTCAGTTAGTGCCACTTCTTCTCTCGTGAAAAAATACAATTCAACAGCGAGAGGCTGATGTCAGTCTGTTCTGACACATAAGTTACAAAGCATCACGCCACTGTTGCCATTGTGGTTGATACGGCGACCCTGGATTTCAATGTTTATCAGATGTAATGCATTGTAAGGCCTTTTCCACCATTGGTCTGTGTTCCTCCACAATCCTACGTTGGTGTTACATTGATCCTACATTTGTTCTGAAACATCTGTGTTAAGAGTAACCAAATCAAGGCTCAATCTTTTTTTTTTTGGGGGGGGGGGGGGGGGGTAATTTTGGGGGGTACATTACTATTGTTGCTGTTGTTATAGTTACCGCTGAAACTATTGTCACCTTAGGATTCCTTCTATCTGTACCAAGAGGTGGTGTGTGTGTGTGTGTGTTTGTGTGTGTGTGTGTGTGTGTGTGTGTGTGTGTGTGTGTGTGTAAGTGAAACTTCTTCATGAGTGTGTGCGTGGGCTTACAGGATGCAAATGTGTCGCTAAAAATGTCACAGAGAACATGTCTAAAAACCGGTTTTCGTAATTATGGGGTTATTGTGTGTAGATTGATGAGGGGAAATGTTTTATTTAATCAATTTTAGAATAAGGCTGTAACGTAACAAAAATGTAGAAAAAGTGAAGGGGTCTGAATACTTTCCAAATGAACTGTACGTGTCAGAGGACTGTGTGTGAGAACCAACCACACACACACAGTCCTCTGACATCCATCTACACACGATAACCCCATAATTACAAAAACAGGTTTTTAGACATGTTTGCTAATAAAAAATTCTAATAATATAGAAATACCTTATTTACGTAAGTATTCAGACCCTTTTGCTATGAGACTCGAAATTAAGACCAGGTGCATCCTGTTTCCATTGATCATCCTTGAGATGTTTCTACAACTTGATTGGAGTCTGTCTACTTGTGGTAAATTCAATTGATTGGACATGATTTGGAAAGGCACACACCAATCGATATAAGGTCCCACAGTTGACAGTGCATGTCAGAGCAGAAACCAAGCCATGAGGTCAAAGGAATTGTCCCCGGGGCTCCAATATAAGAATGTGTCGAGGCACAGCTCTGGGGAAGGGTACTAAAAAATGTCTGCAGCATTGAAGATCCCCAAGAACACAGTCGCCTCCATCATTCTTAAATGGAAGAAGTTTGAAACCACCAAGACTCTTCTTAAAGCTTGCCGCCCGGACAAACGGAGAAATTAGGGTAGAAGGGCCTTGGTCAGGGAGGTGACCAACAACCCGATGGTCACTCTGACAGAGCTCCAGAGTTGCTCTGTGGAGATAGGAGAACAATCCAGAAGGACAACCATCTCTGCAGCACTCCACCAATCAGGCCTTTATGGTAGAGTGGCCAGACGGAAGCCACTCCTCAGTAAAAGGCACATGACAGCCCGCTTGGAGTTTGTCAAAAGGTACCTTAGGGACTCTCAGACCACGAGAAACAAGATTTTTATATCTTATGAAACCAAAATTGAACTCTTTGGCCTGAATACCAAGTGTCACATCTGGGGGAAACCTGAACCATTCCTACGGTGAAGCATGCTGGTGACAGCATCATCCTTTGGGGATGTTTTTTAGCGGCAAGGACTGGGAAACTAGTCAGGATCGAGGGAAAGATGAACGGAGCAGAGTACAGAGAGATCCTTGATGCTCCAGAGCACTCAGGAGCTCAGACTGGGGCGAAGGTTCGCCTTCCAAAAGGACAACGACCCTAAGCACACAGCCAAGACGATGCAGGAGTAGCTTCGGGACAGGTCTCTGAATGTCCTTTAGTGGCCCAGCTAGAGCCTGGACTTGAACCTAATCAAACATCTCTGGAGAGACCTGAAAATACCTGTGCAGCAACACTCCCCATCCAACCTGACAGAGCTTAAGAGGATCTGCAAAGAAGAATGGGAGAAACTCCCCAAATACAGGTGTGACAAGCTTGTAGAGTTATACCCAAGAAGACTTGAGGCTGTAATCACTGCCAAAGGTGCTTCAACAAAGTACTGAGTAAAGGGTCTGAATATTTAAATATGATGTTTATTTTGTATACATTTGCAAAATATTCTTAAAACATGTTTTTGCTTTGTCATTATGAGGTATTGTGATGTCATTATGGGGTATTGTATTTAGATTAATGAGGGGGGGGGGGGGGGACAATTGAATCCATTTTAGAATAAGGCTGTAACATAACAAAATGTGGGAAAAGTCAAGGGGTCTGAATACTTTCTGAATGCTCTGTATGTGTCCCATACATCCTTGGTGCCAGCCAAGTCCTTCACCTCTGACTCTTCCTTCCTAGGTGTTTACATTGGTTCAAATATGAGTGAACCTTTCCATGCATTTACTCTGAGCTCAATGTGCATTTAAACACCTCACACAGAAAAGGCCATCAGTTTCAACCGTCCAGTGTGATTAAACAGACAGACGACTATCTCTGCTACTCTGACAAATACTTCTACAGTCTCTCTGTCACTCTCTATACCGTGCAATATCCTGTGTGTCTTATAGAGTCTGTCTGTCTCTTCTCACCAGTGATTAACCCGGGGTTAAATTAGTCTTCTAATATCTTGCCGTTACTGTACTGTACTTGCCATCCCATGCTTTACAACAAGCACCTATTTGAAACAACACAATCACAGTCTTGTCATGGGCAAGTGGTAGGACTTGATTACAGAATAGTCATCATAATGAATAGGGAATGTGTGGTTGCCTATGTGTTTGTCACAAGCTTGTCTCTTCTTAAACTGTACCATCCAGATTTCCCACTCTGTCCGAAACAGGTAAACGGGACTTGCTGCTTGTGGTCTACTATTAGGGTGGAGCGACGGAAATTGCAAATCATAGTGGTATTTTAGTGAGCGGGCACCTCAACCAGTCACAACCAAACAGGAGTCATATGCATTAGGCATCAAACTGAAGAAAACATCCTGAAACAGACAGGGACTACCTGAATTGACTACCAACTGCTTGTTTTCGTTTCTACGTTGCAAAGCATTTTTGCTATGGTGTGCCCTAATGAATACCACCCTGGTTGTCAGAAACGGCACTCGGAAGTTCAGTTTGAGACAGATGTACTGTGGGTTTTTGAGCAGTGTGGTGGGAGAAAAATAATTATTCCTACTGGTCAACAACATCAACAAGCTAAACTAAGACGGTGTTTGTATACCCTATAAGGCTAACATTGGCCAATGGTGTCCTGCTAAAGTGAATGCACCTATCACTGGAAGGCAGTTCTCTGCTTTTGTTGTTGTCTTCTTGTGTTCTTTTTATACACAGTATGTATGTTGTATTTATGATCATGCTTATGAGTGTACATTGTGTAAATGCCTGTTATAAAAATGATATATTATCCTGTGTATGACTACTTATATAATATTAATCATGTTCAGTTGTTTTTACAGGCAACAAAAAAGACTTGAGAAATGTTCTGTGTGTGTGTGGTGTGTGTGTGAGTGTGTGTGTGTGTGTGTGTGTGTGTGTGTGTGTGTGTGCTCTACTCTGGACACAGTTGTGTCGTTACTAGGGCAGTTATTGTCATATTTATTGTTCAATTTCAAGATATAAAAACAGTACCAGTCAAAAGTTTGGACACACCTATTCATTCAAGGATTTTTCTTTATTTTTACTATTTTCTACATTGTAGAGTAATAGTGAAGACATCAAAACTATGAAATAACACATATGGAATCATGTAGTAAGCAAAAATGTGTTAATCAAATCAATATATATTTACATTTTGAGATTCTTCAAAATATCCACCCTTTGCCTTAATGACAGCTTTGCCCATGCTTGCCATTCTCTCAACCAACTTCACCTGGAATGCTTTTCCAACCGTTTTGAAGGAGTTCCCACATATGCTGAGCACTTGTTGGCTGCTTTTCCTTCACTCTGCGGGCCAAAGCATCCCAAATGATCTCAATTGGGTTGAGGTCGGGTGATTGTGGAGGCCAGGTCATCTGATGCAGCTCTCCATTACTCTCCTTGGTCAAATACCCCTTACACAGCTTGGATGTGTGTTTTGGGTCATTGTCCTGTTGAAAAACAAATGATAGACCCACTAAGCGCAAAACAGATGGGATGGCATATCTCTGCAGAGTGCTGTGGTATCCATGCTGGTTAAGTGTGCCTTGAATTCTAAATAAATCACTGACAGTGTCACCAGCAAAGCACTATCACATCTCTTCCTCCATGCTTCAAGTCAGGAACTACACATGCAGAGATCATCCGTTCACCCACTCTGCGTCTCGCAAAGACACGGCGGTTGGAACCAAAAATCTCAAATTTGGACTTATCAGACCAAGGGACAGATTTCCACCGGTCTAATTTCCACTGTTCGTGTTCCTTGACCCAAGCAAGTCTCTTATTATTGGTGTTCTTTAGTAGTGGTTTCTTTGCAGCAATTCGACCATTCGGCCTGATTCACACAGTGTCCTCTGAACAGTTGATGTTGAGATGTGTCTCTTACTTGAACTCTGTGAAGCATTTATTTGCGCTGCAATCTGAGGAGCAGTTAACTCTAATAACCGTATCCTCTGCAGCAGAGGTAACTCTGGGTCTTCCTTTCCTGTAGCGGTCCTCATGAGAGCCAGTTTCATCATAGCCCTTGATGGTTTTTGCAACTGCACTTGAAGAAATGTTAAAAGTTCTAGAAATGTTCCTGATTGACTGATCTTCATGTCTTAAAGTAATGATGGACTGTCGTTTCTCTTTGCTTAATTGAGCTGTTCTTGCCATAATATGGACTTGGTCTTTTACCAAATAGGGCTACCTTGTCACAAGACAACCTATTGGCTCAAACGCATTAAGAAGGAAAGAAATTCCACAAATTAACTTAATAACAAGGCACACCTGTTAATTGAAATGCATTCCAGATGACTACCCCATGAAGCTTTGTACACTCTTGAAACACCTGCATTTTGGAGCTGCCTTACCCAAGAAAACAAAAAAGAGGCCATGTGTGTATGCGGCTTTATTAACTCAATGATATATTTTACATTGTTTGCAAACTGATATGTGACAAAGAAAGAATGAAACCAGGCGAATGGTGTGTGGAATATTCTACATTTGTTCGTTGTGTTGACGAAATCCTTCTAAAAAGGCTCATCGATAGTCACGCGGTCGTTATTCTTCACTTCCCTCTAGCCCTTTTCTATACCAATGTCACGATGATTCATTAACGAAACGCATTTATTTTAAATGGTTTAATGTTGAGTAAGCAATGCCTGAAACGAAAGTAAGTTTATATAAGTATCGATTCGCTCTTACCACCTGCCCATCCGTTGTGGCCCATCCCTTATGACCACCTGAATAAACTATTATTTACGAGTCACTATAATATAAAAGGGTACTTCATTCGACGGCAGACAGGATGATTTGAGAACCTATTTAGGATTTTGACAGCTTCGACATCGTTATGCAGTCATCTTTGGTAAGATCATATTCCATTGATCAGTTGTTGATTTTATATCATTGACAAAGGATTGTTTAAAAAACGGTTTCGGAGAGTATTATCAAGTCATTCATTCATAATGAAGATATCATACATTGATTCATGGTACTGATTTGACTGACTGTACTTTGCTTATCCAGGGTATGGGAGCAGTGTCTGGTGATACCGTAGTATTCTTTGATTTGGAGACTACCGGATTAGGTATTGTACTAAATATATACCCTTGTTTTTAAATATTGTTAGGTTGATAGAGTGCTCTACTGTTTTATGCTAAAAACTTCTATAATAAAACATTTATGTAGTAGACTGACAGTAGACTGAGGGCAATATCCATTGGTTGGAAAAGTACCCAATTGTCGTCATACTTGAGTAAAAGTAAAGATACTCAAATAATCCACGACTAAAATTAAAGTTGCCCAGTAAAATAACACTTGAGTAAAAATCTTTATAAAGTATTTGGGTTTTAAATACAGTATACTTAAGTATCAAAAGTAAATGTAATTGCTGAATGTATAGCTAAGTATCAAAAGTAGAAGTATAAATAATAAAACAATTCCTTCCGCAAACCAGACGGTACAATTTCCGTGATTTAAAAAAATATAGATGTTTTACGGATAGCCAGGGACACACTCCAACACTCGAGACATAATTTACAAATAAAGCATTTGTGTTTAGTGAGTTGGTCAGATCAGAGGCAGTAGAGATGACCAGGGATGTTCTCTAGATAAGTGTGTGAATTGGACCATTTTTCAGTCCTGATGAGTAATTTGGGGTGTCAGAGAAATTGTATGGAGTTAAAAAGTACATTGTTTTCTTTAGGAAGGTAGTGGAGTAAAAGTTGTAAAAAATATATATAAATAGCAAAGTAAAGTGCAGATACTCCAAAAGACAACTTAAGTAGTACTTTAAAGTATTTATTATTTAAGTACTTTACACCACTGGTAATAACTGCTTTGTTGTTGTTGCATTTCCCCTTTTAGTAGTAGACTATACACACAAGGTATTGTAAATGTTAGAGCTAAGAAACCCTGTATACAATTCAGGGACTCTTTTTGGACTACTTTTAAAGCAATATGTATTTCCAGTATATTTGTGACAAAGATGTGCGTGGGAGTTTATAGAGAGACAATTTGATGCCTGCTTGACAATTTGATGCCATCACGAAAGTGATGTGCGAAAACGAGTTCCTGATGTTGTGCAATATCTACTGGCTCACTTGATGGTCCAGGATAGATATGTTCTCATATTTATCATCAATAAACCATATTATTTATGAGCCATTCACAATATAAAAAAAATCAACGTAGCCTTAACAAGTCATTGGAAATAGAGCAACACGACACATGAGCCTGTGCTGCTATTATGATAAGGTATTATTATGAACTGCACACTATGGGCCCGATTCAGACTTAGAAAATGTACGCCTTTCCTATGCACTTCTCAGTAGCCGGTATTCAGACTTAACTTATGTAGGTGCGTAATGGGGTTTCAGGCGTGGTTCCCTTGCGTGCGCTGAATAAATGTAATTCAACCGCTGACAACCCTCCCACTTGCTGGCCATCAGATTTTCATGTGGAGTTTTTATTCAGTAGGGTTTATTTATCTAAAGCCATCCCTTTAAATTTGGTGTACCTTTAATTAGAAATTCTATCGACATATACTATAATATATGGAATAGTTCCGAATATTTATTTTTATTTTTATTTTTTTTATTTTACCTTTATTTAACTAGGCAAGTCATTTGAGAACACATTCATATTTACAATGACGGCCTACCCCGGCCAAACCCGGATGATGCTGAGCCAATTGTGCGCTGCCCTATGGGACTCCCAATAACGGCCGGTTGTGATACAGCCTGGATTCAATAAAGACACGTAAAGACACGCATATTCGACTTTTTGACAGCACCAATTGGGAGATTTGAAAATAAAATAAAAACTAGGATCTTGTATTTAGGGTTCGGAAAGTATTCATGAATAATACAAATTTTAAAAAAGATTTGGAAAGCTTTTACGAACTAAATATAATGGTGAATCAAAAATAGTGGTTTGATTCATCCTGAAAGTTGCCATATTCAATTATTCAACTCTTGAAATATTGGAAGGTGAGAAAAGTGTACAATAGAGGTTGAACAGTAAATCTACCCAAATAATACTCATTCCTCCCTAACCATGGAACTGTGAGGATAACGGTCCTGTGCAGTCGTCAGTTATAAATGGAAGGAAACTAACACTAGTGACAGTTATAAATGTAAGGAAACTAACACTAAAGAGACAGTTATAAATGTAAGGAAACTAACACTAAAGAGACAGTTATAAATGGAAGGAAACTAACACTAGTGACAGTTATAAATGTAAGGAAACTAACACTAGTGACAGTTATAAATGTAAGGAAACTAACACTAGTGACAGTTATAAATGTAAGGAAACTAACACTAGTGACAGTTATAAATGTAAGGAAACTAACACTAGTGACAGTTATAAATGTAAGGAAACTAACACTAGTGACAGTTATAAATGTAAGGAAACTAACACTAAAGAGACAGTTATAAATGTATGGGAACTAACACTAAAGAGACAGTTATAAATGTAAGGAAACTAACACTAAAGAGACAGTTATAAATGTAAGGAAACTAACACTAGTGACAGTTATAAATGTAAGGAAACTAACACTAGTGACAGTTATAAATGTAAGGAAACTAACACTAAAGAGACAGTTATAAATGTAAGGAAACTAACACTAGTGACAGTTATAAATGTAAGGAAACTAACACTAAAGAGACAGTTATAAATGGAAGGAAACTAACACTAGTGACAGTTATAAATGTAAGGAAACTAACACTAAAGAGACAGTTATAAATGGAAGGAAACTAACACTAAAGAGACAGTTATAAATGTAAGGAAACTAACACTAAAGAGACAGTTATAAATGTATGGAAACTAACACTAAAGAGACAGTTATAAATGTAAGGAAACTAACACTAAAGAGACAGTTATAAATGTAAGGAAACTAACACTAAAGAGACAGTTATAAATGGAAGGAAACTAACACTAAAGAGACAGTTATAAATGGAAGGAAACTAACACTAAAGAGACAGTTATAAATGTAAGGAAACTAACACTAAAGAGACAGTTATAAATGGAAGGAAACTAACACTAGTGACAGTTATAAATGTAAGGAAACTAACACTAAAGAGACAGTTATAAATGTAAGGAAACTAACACTAGTGACAGTTATAAATGTAAGGAAACTAACACTAGTGACAGTTATAAATGTAAGGAAACTAACACTAAAGAGACAGTTATAAATGGAAGGAAACTAACACTAGTGACAGTTATAAATGTAAGGAAACTAACACTAAAGAGACAGTTATAAATGTAAGGAAACTAACACTAGTGACAGTTATAAATGTAAGGAAACTAACACTAAAGAGACAGTTATAAATGTAAGGAAACTAACACTAAAGAGACAGTTATAAATGTAAGGAAACTAACACTAGTGACAGTTATAAATGTAAGGAAACTAACACTAAAGAGACAGTTATAAATGTAAGGAAACTAACACTAGTGACAGTTATAAATGTAAGGAAACTAACACTAGTGACAGTTATAAATGTAAGGAAACTAACACTAGTGACAGTTATAAATGTAAGGAAACTAACACTAAAGAGACAGTTATAAATGTATGGAAACTAACACTAGTGACAGTTATAAATGTACGGTATGTATAGTGGCTAATATTTAGCATGATACAAATTGAAGAAAAAACATACTGGGAAAAGTCCAGACAATTATACTGAACCAAAATATGAATGCAACATGTCAACATGTAAAGTGTTGCAAGGCCCTGTACACAATTCCTGGAAGCTAAAAATGTCCCAGTTCTTCCATGACCTGCATACTCACCGGCATGTTTGAGATGCTCAGGATCGACGTGTACGACAGCGTGTTCCAGTTCCAGCCATTGAAGTGGAGTGGGACAACATTCCACAGGCCACAATCAACAGCCTGATCAACTCTATGTGAAGGAGATGTGTCGCGCTGCATGAGGCAAATGGTCACACCAGATACTGACTGGTTTTCTGATCAACACCCCTACTTTTTTGTTAGGTATCTGTGACCAACAGATGCATATATCTGTATTCCCAGTCATGTGGAATCCATAGATTAGGGCCTAATGAATGTATTTCAATGGACCGATTTCCTTATGAACTGTAATTCAGTAAAATCGTTGTGTTTATATTTTTGTTTCCGTGTAAAACATTCTAGAAATCACAAAACAACTCTGTAGGTTTGGCGCTGTACTGTCATGGCTACAGAAGCCGATAGCGTGGATCTCCACATTTTATCCCTGCAAGTTATGAGGCCAGAATTTCATAAACGTCACTGTGGAAAAGGCGATATGTTGATATGCTTCTGTTTGCTGCCATATGACTGGTTTCACATTTGTCTCCACATTTGTTTCCAGCGATCATACGGCTGGCTATATTTACAATCCCCTTATCCAAACGGCTTAATAATTCACCTAGCTCTTATCAATGGCTCTTATCAATTAGTAAATTACAGTGCATGGACAATGCTGGAAAAGGAAAGTAGATGTTCTTCCACTTGGAACAGACAGGTTTCTCGACTTTATTCATCGTGCGTAAAGATAGTGGACTAATGAAGTATTCAAGTCAAGGTCAGATTACGGTGTATCTGTGGACACTCCTCCTCCACGACCTTCATTTATTTGACCTGCACGCCAAACGAATAGCGGGTGAATAGCATTATCTCATGCTTAAAGTTCAAGGTCAGAAATAAGTGTAGGGAAAAAAGTGCATAAAAAGGAATGATGTTCCATTACCCTGCAATTTAACTCAGGTCAAACCCCCCCCCCCAGGTGCTGCATTACTCATAAATGTTTTTTACACAGAACCAAAACGTCTTCTACAGGGACAGCCGAGGCACACATTGTTTTAATTAGCACCTTTGTTCATATTTTACATGTGAATCCAGCCTTGCCACAATACTGGCAAGTATTAAACCTACTTACCAATAACCCTAACCCCTCCTAACCTTAACCCAACTGTGAATAGAGTTTAACAGGGCATAAGGGTAAACGGTACTGTCCTTTAAATGTGACGGAATCTCCATCTACCTCCATAGACACATCCATGTGTGACATCATCCAGCTGTCGGCCATCAGCGGGGAGAGGGCATTCAACGTGTACGCTGTTCCTCGTTGCACCATGACGGACGAGGCCTCCAGGATCACAGGGTTCACCGTCAGGGACCACCGGACCCTGCTCCTACACGGTCGACGGGTGGACACCATCCCCCTCAGGGAGGTCCTCACCTCCTTCATCTCCTTCCTCCGAACCTTCCACAAGCCCCTGCTGGCGGCCCACAATGCCCGGCGCTTCGACTGCCCCGTGCTGGCCAGGGCTCTGAGGGAATGCTCCCTGACGGACGAGTTCCAGGAAGTAGTGTCTGGTTTCCTAGATACTTTCAGGATTAGTAAGGAGATGTTTCCATCCAAACTGGCCAAGTACTCTCAGGAGTACATGGTGAAGGTGTTCCTCAATAAGACGTACGATGCTCACAACGCCTTGGAGGATGTCAAGGCCCTGCAGGAGCTC
The DNA here is from genome assembly GCF_013265735.2 of Oncorhynchus mykiss. Classification (NCBI taxonomy): domain Eukaryota; kingdom Metazoa; phylum Chordata; class Actinopteri; order Salmoniformes; family Salmonidae; genus Oncorhynchus; species Oncorhynchus mykiss. Next base: position 8,105,361 of record NC_050570.1, read on the forward strand.
TATCAAAAATGGAGTCCCAGGCAGGAACTGGTGCGCCGTCATACCTTCCCCCTGTAACATGCCTCTAACCCATACACTAGAAGGGTTTTATGATAGAGGGAAGCATCTGTAAAAAAAAAAAAAAGATATATATATATATATATATATATATATATATATATATATAAAATAATATTTTATTACACATGCAGGTTTTTTCAGTGTTTTCACACTGTATTTCCACAGTTACTTGTTTCTGATCGAGGGAAGCATCTGTAAAAAAAAATAAACATATAATAATATTTTATTACACACTCAGGTTATTTGCGTGCCCTGGTCTTTCCTGTGCATATAGAACTTTTGTGGATGATCTTGTCCACAATATAAAAATAAGAAAATGTAACTGTAAGTATTGTCATGCACAATTTTAGCAAACAATAATCATGTGGTAGCGTGTGTAAAAAAAAAAAATTAAAAACGTTTTTAAACATGCTTTATAAAATTGTTATTTGAAAATGGTTATTAATTAAAGTCTGAAACAGGTTTAGGATTGTTGTTGTCTTCTTGGTTGCAATGTAAACATATATGAAGAAATGGGCCTACCTTGGAGAAACTACTGACTATTAAGTTGGACAGGAACTGGGGATAAAATCTAAACAAATCTGTCAAACCTAATGGATTCTGTGCTTCTCAATAACATTAATAATGCTATATGAGAAACTCAGGGAAACGTTTTGGTTGGACAACTAATTTCAGGTCGAGAGGGGTCAACTCATTAGTGGACTGCGCTTTTCAGGGTCCAGCTGCACTATCATCTCAGTGGATCTGTCAGGAAAAATGTGTGTTTCGAAAGGAGTGGTCGTTCCTTTAGAAACCCCCACTTCTCCTTCTATGGTTCCTTTAGAAACCCCCACTTCTCCTTCTATTGTTCCTTTAGAAACCCCCACTTCCCCTTCTATGGTTCCTTTAGAAACCCCCACTTCCCCTTCTATGGTTCCTTTAGAAACCCCCACTTCTCCTTCTATGGTTCCTTTAGAAACCCCCACTTCTCCTTCTATGGTTCCTTTAGAAACCCCCACTTGTCCTTTTTATGGTTCCTTTAGAAACCCCCACTTCTCCTTCTATGGTTCCGTTAGAAACCCCCACTTCCCCTTCTATGGTTCCTTTAGAAACCCCCACTTCTCCTTATATGGTTCCTTTAGAAACCCCCACTTCTCCTTCTATGGTTCCTTTAGAAACCCCCCACTTCTCCTTCTATGGTTCCTTTAGAAAACCCCACGTTTCCTTATATGGTTCCTTTAGAAACCCCCACTTCTCCTTCTATGGTTCCTTTAGAAACCCCCACTTGTCCTTTTTATGGTTCCTTTCGAAACGCCGACTCCGTTCGACACCCCTGCGTTTCCTGAGAGATGCACTGAGAGACGACCTATCAGTAAGTGGAAGCATAGACACCCTGAGGGATGACTGCTCTTAGAGATGACGTCAAACTTCGGATACATGCTGTAGTAGCAGAGAGGAAGAGACGAAGAGAGGGGTTTTACTAGGTCCACTAAAATAAGGAATTTTTGTATGGAGGTCAATGAGAGAGTGTTGAATTTTGATCAACAAAAAATGCAATTGCTAATTTGCTACTGTATGTGATGCCTAGAAGTTTCGTAATTGTATTTATTTTCGGTAATATCAATTACCCAAACAAAGACTTTCTTTTAAAAAAGTATACTTTGTCATAAGACTTTATATGGGCAAATAAAACTCATAGAATAAAAAGGAAAGTTAGAACATCTTCCTAAATCTGAGGCTGGTTTTAACCTTCCTTTGGAATTGTATCAACTCACCAGCCAAGGCGTTTACTTGCAACATATAGTTAAATACACTGAAGAGGAACAATGGGTACATATTGAAGATACGCTCATCCCCAAAATCTTCTTATGTGTATATTTTCAAGGGAAAAGCTGAGAACATTAACAACAAGGAATAAGGAAGAAAATGAAACGTATTTGCCATGGACCAATATCACTCCCTAAAAACACAACTTTATGGAACAAACCTAGGATAGCTTTTCAGAATTCACAGATAAATTGGTCTACATGGAAAACTATAAAGGCATAGAAACTGTAAATGACTTGGTAACAGGAAATACATTTATTTCAATGACAGAATTAAAAAGCAATTTTGGATTGATACATATGCAATTTTAAAGTTTCATATCACATAAATTCGAAATCTTTTGGACATCAGAGAAACCTTGAGGGAATCTTATTTGAGTCAGAAAAGGATGATCATATGACAGGTAAGATATACAAAACCTTGCAGAGAGCCAATCCAACTGACAATCTCTTAGAAACAAAATATAAACTATTGGAACCAATACTTTAAAATAACGTATGTTGGCACAAGTTGGAGGGAATGTTGAAGCATAACTAACGAAATTACAGTCAACGAAAATGTATGCTTAATCCAGTATAAACTAATGTATAGAATTTATTATACACAAGACAAAATTCACCAATGACAATGACTCATTCCCAATGAGCCATGCTTTCTGGGAATGCTATGGTGTCCAAAAGTGATGGGCGGAGCTAGAAAGTTGGCTGTCAGAAGTATTAGAATGTAAAACCTACTTTTAATCCGTCTGTCTGCATATTTCAAGACATGGCATATGGGGTTGTAGTGAGATACCCAATGGACTGGACGATTCTCTTCTCATCACTCATCTTGAAAAATAAACATACTAAAAACGTGGGAGTAAATCACTCCGACGCCATTAACACAATGGAAAAATAAAATGATTTGTTATTGAAATATTGTAATAGCATGTGTGACCAAGAAAAACAAATTGGTACAATTTAAGGCCATGTGGCAAACAATAATGCAGGCACTGTGGATGGGGGTGTGGCCAGGCACTGTGGATGGGGGTGTGGCCAGGCACTGTGGATGGAGGTGTGGCCAGACACTGTGGATGGGGGTGTGGCCAGGTACTGTGGATGGGGGTGTGGCCAGGCACTGTGGATGGAGGTGTGGCCAGACACTGGGGAGGAGGATGTGGCCAGGCACTGTGGATGGGGGTGTGGCCAGGCACTGTGGATGGAGGTGTGGCCAGGCACTGTGGATGGGGGTGTGGCCAGGCACTGTGGATGGGGGTGTGGCCAGGCACTGTGGATGGGGGTGTGGCCAGGCACTGTGGATGGGGGTGTGGCCAGGCACTGTGGATGGGGGTGTGGCCAGACACTGTGGATGGAGGTGTGGCCAGGCACTGTGGATGGGAGTGTGGCCAGACACTGGGGATGGGGGTGTGGCCAGACACTGGGGATGGAGGTGTGAGCATGCGAGTCTGGGCAGATGAGATGGAGTCATTATTTGTAAGTCTGTCTGTAAATTGTTGTTCGTATGTGTAACTGGTTTGGGGGAATTATTTTTTTTATTTAAAAAGTAATTTCGTAATGGTTAGGTTGTTATGAATGCACTGATATAAGTGGGTGTAAGTGGCATTTCGGCAACTTTGATAAAAACACCAACTTATATTGTTAAATAAAGGTTAAATAAAAATAATTGAAAATATATATACCGTAGTTGTGCCTGGATATAACCTGTTTTAGCATGGACATTGCCATTGAGGGACTACACCATGTTAAAGTAGTCAACTGGTGTAGAATCCTATGACTTGGGAGCAATAAGCCAATGAAGAAGAAAATGTACAACTTTAAAATGGAGATAGCCTCAATGGCGCTTCCCATGCTGTCACAGACAATATAATGGCACAGATACAAAAGGGAGTCCTCTATCTCTATGGTCTGTTGTTCACACACTTATATCTTCCATTCATTGGCTAGAATGGTCCCACCTGATTATCGCTTCCTCCCGCATGCCTTCCATCTTTGAGGGCATGTATTTCCATTGTTAGAGTGGTCACTTGAGAAAGTAGAAACCTTCCATCATCCCAGAGAAGAGTCCCCTAAGCAAGCTGGTCCTGGAGCTCTGTTCACAAACACACCCCACAGATCCCCAGGGCAGAAACACAATTAGACCCAACCAAATCCTGAGAAAACAAAAAGATAATTTACTTGACACATTGGAAAGAATTTGCAAAAAAACAGAGCAAACTAGAATGCTATTTGGCCCTAAACAGAGAGTACACAGTGGCAGAATACCTGACCACTGTGACTGACCCAAACTTAAGGAAAGCTTTAACTATGAACAGACTCAGTGAGCATAGCCTTGCTATTGAGAAAAGTCGCCGTAGGCAGACCTGGCTCTCAAGAGAAGACAGGCTATGTGCACACTGCCCACAAAATGAGGTGGAAACTGAGCTGCACTTCCTTACCTCTTGCCAAATGTATGATGACCATGTTAGAGACACATATTTCCCTCAGATTACACAGATCCACAAATAATTCATATTTATGTTTATTTATTTTCCCTTTTTTACTTTAACTATTTGCACATCATTACAACACTGTATATAAGATGACATTTGAAAAGTCTTTATTATTTTGGAACTTCTGTGAGTGTAATATGTACTGTTAACTTTTTATTGTTTATTTCACTTTTGTTTATCTACTTCACTTGCTTCGCCAATGTAAACACATGTTTCCCATGCCGATAAAGCCCCTTGAATTGAAAGGTGTCTGCAGAAGGGATAAGCCTAGATGTCCATGTCAAATCAAATCAAACTTTATTTGTCACATGCGCCGAATACAAGTCTAGACTTTACCGTGAAATGTTTACTTACAAACCCTTGACCAACAGTGCAGTTCAAGAAGAGTTAAGAAAATAATTACCAAATAGACTAAAATAAAAAGTAATAATTAAAAGTAACACAATAAGAATAACGAGGTTATATACAGGGGGAACCGGTACCGAGTCAGTGTACAGGGGTACAGGTTAGTTGAGGTCATTTGTACATGTAGGTGGGGGTGAAGTGACTATTCATAGATAATAAACAGCGAGTAGCAGCAGTGTACAAAAGGGGTGAATGTAAATTGTCCGGTGGCCATTTTATTAATTGTGTTGGGGAAGAGATTATCTCATGTGTTGTAAAAGTGAAAAGAATGTGAAGTGTTGCAATTGTGGTTGGAACCATTTTGGCATGTCCGACTAGGGCTCCCTGCCATCCAGGACCTCTATAGCAGGCGGTGTCAGAGAAAGGCCCTATAAATTGCCACCCAAGCCATAGACTGTTCTCTTTGCTACAGCACGGCAAGTGGTAAAGGTGCACCAAGTCTGGAACCAACATGACCCTGAACATATTCTACCCCCAAGCCATTAGACTGCTAAATAGTTAGTGAAATAGTTAACCAAATGGCAACCCAGATTATCTGCATTGACTCATCACATACACTGCTGCTACTGTTTACTATCAGTCGTTTTTTCCCTAGTTATATGTACATATTTACCTCAATTACCTAGTACCACTTGTATCAACGCGGTACTCATACCTATTTAGCCAAGTTATCATTTTACTCATTGTGTAATTATTAATACTTTCTTATATTACTTGTTTTACTTTTCTGTTATTTCTCTCATTTATTTCTCCCTGCATTGTTGGGAAGGGCTGTAAGGATGCGTTTCACTGTTAGTCCACACCTTTTGTCTACAAAGCATGTGACGAATAAAATTGTATTTTATTTTTACCTTGTTTTTACAACCCCTTCCAGTTGGTGGCGGCAATACACCTTTTTGGGGGATGTAGTTCGCCATGAAACGCACAAGAAGAAGAAGCAGAAGAAGACGTCGGTCACAGTAAGAACAATGGTTTGTCATACACATCTTTGATATTGTCGTCTTTCTAGAGTTTCCTCCCTCATTGTACTAGTGTTTGTGCTGTTGCCCAAGGTTTGGGATTTCCGACACTAGTTGAATAGCCCCAAATAGAATAGAAAGAATCCAAGCAAATTAGAGAATTGATTTGGTCTAGTAATATTTGTGGTTTCATTGTCTTGTCTCTAGCGAATTGTTTGCTCTCATAACTTAATTCACGGCGCATTTATAGTAAATCGTCAGTTTGAGCTCTGCATTTTCACAACATTTTTCTCGTTTGATTTATAGACGTGATGAGAACTAATGGAAAATGAGAACAATCGCCTCGTTGTGGCCACCAGCCCTGGCCGAAGTTTGGTGTTCTTTGACTTGGAGACAACAGGACTTGGTCAGTCACTCGATATTCTTGCTACATTACTGCAGCCTGTCGTGTTGTTGATATATTGTAGCAGTTTGTTTGGGGTCCCTACTTTTGCTCTTGCAACAGTGTATGAAGAACCAAGGTTGGCGCGATGTTTATACACTTTCAATCAAAGACAACGTTTACGTTTTTTCATAATCATTCGATATAATCATGTAGGGCAGGTGATATTCATTTCCCATAGTAGTGAGATCAGTCTGTCTTGGTTCTGGGGACCAACAAGACCTGCCAACATGCACGCATTTTGTGTACCAACTACGCAGTTCTCTGTCCATGTACGCAGGTACGAGACCCAAGTATTTTCTATATATTTTTTAAAACATTTTAATAAATAAATACACGGAGTAAATCTAACATCCCGATTCTCGAGCTGCAACACACAGACATGTGCGTAGTTTTGTCAACGGACATGGAGATGAATACATAATTATTCGACGTAGCTACCCAGTGTCTGTCTGCCCCTCGTTGTTATTGCAGCCAGTCAGTAAAGCTATGTCAGACGACGAGAGTGAGGAAACAGGCAGAGCAGTAACCCCGAAACTCCAAAAAAGCAGAATACACGCGCCTGAGAAGTTCCTTCCTCGATACCAGAAGTGGTCATGCTTGACGCAATCCAAGCTATCGTATCATGCATTTTATACTTTGTGCAAGTATGATGACATCAGTCATCAAGGAACCTCAGGTAAGTGCTTACGTATAAGGATGCTAAATGATTTGATCCTAAGAAATATTGGATAATATTACTGTTGCCCATATTACTTAGTGATTTGAATAAATGGGTCATATAAAATGAATACAGCCATGGCCATGTTATTTTCCCACTCAATTTATTGTACAATGTCCCTATGTCATTTTTAGATTGTAGACATCATGTGGATGGGAAAGGGCATCAGAAGCTACTGGCAGCTACAGCATCAACATCATGTGGATGGGGAAAGGGCATCAGAAGCTACTGGCAGCTACAGCATCAACATCATGTGGATGGTGAAAAGGCATCAGAAGCTACAGCATCAACATCATTTGGATGGTGAAAAGGCATCAGAAGCTACAGCATCAACATCATGTGGATGGGAAAAGGCATCAGAAGCTACTGGCAGCTACAGCATCAACATCATGTGGATGGGGAAAAGGCATCAGAAGCTACTGGCAGCTACAGCATCAACATCATGTGGATGGGGAAAGGCATCTACAGCATCAACATCATGTGGATGGGAAAAGGCATCAGAAGCTACTGGCAGCTACAGCATCAACCCCAGCTATAGAAACCTTTGAAGCCAGTGATTTTTATTTATTTAATTTGTATTGAACCTTTATTTAACTAGGCAAGCCAGTTAAGAACAAATTCTTATTTACAACGATGGCCTAGGAACAGTGGGTTAACTGCCTTGTTCAGGGGCAGAACAACAGATTTTTACCTTGTCAGCAAAGGGATTCGATCTAGCAACCTTTCGGTTACTGGCCCAACGCTCTAACCACTAGGCTACCCGCCCCATCGAATCCTCAAGCTGACAAGGTAAAAATCTGTCGTTCTGCCTAGTTAAATAAAATAAAAATCTGGGCTGAAACTCTCTTTACGGCATATATTGTTGCACACAACCTGCTGTTGTGTGGCAGACCATGCAGGGCCCCGTTTTCAGAAGATGTTTCCCAACAGTGACATCACAAAGCAGTATGGCTGTGTCAGGACGAAGACCGCAAACATCAAAACACTGGCCCTTGATAATGAGCAAGGATTCACAGAGGCAATGAAGAGGTGTCCTTTCAGCCTGGCTACCGATGGCCGATACCGACACGGAGCATGTCAAAATGTAACTGATTGTATTTACGGCTCTTCGATGCAAGTATGGGCAAGGAAGTCGTGTTATGTGAATCGAGAGAGAGTCTACAGGAAGAGCTGTAATTGACACTGAAATGAAGAAGAGGAGCATTCCGTGGTGCAATTGTGAGGTTTTTTTTAGTGGATAATGCTGCTGTCTTACAAGGTCTGGGAAAAGGGGTGGCGACCTGAAATGAGAATGTGTACTTGGTTGGTTGTGCCTGCCATTTGCTACACATAGCTGCAGAGAGGGCGTCGAGGCAACTCCGTGTTAATACTGAAGACTTTCTCTTAACCATCTTTTACTATCTCGACAAGAGTAGCAAGAGGAAGGCTTCTCTGTTTGACACTGATGTCAGGAAGATTTTGAAGCTGGTATCTACAAGATGGTTGTCCCTTGGCCAGTGTATCCACTGCCTTCTGCAGCAATGGGATCCTCTGTGTTCTTTGCTGATGAGGTATCGGAGAAAGACCACTGTGCCCCCGAGCTTCACCACAACAGCCACATCCTCGTCCTCACTTGAGCCCTCTGCTAGGCAGCCCAAGAGTTTTTCCTCCTCCTCCACCACCACATTGCCAATGCCACGGCTCAAGCCCCCAGCTGACTCTACGAAGCCCCCAGCTGACTCTACTCCACCGGGCTCCCCCGAGCCTCCACCTGGCTCCCCCGAGCCCCTAGATCCCTCACCTGGCTCCCCCGAGCCCCCACCGGGCTCCTCTGGAAGCAAAGTCATGCCATCCTCCTCCCCCGAGCCCCCACCCTGCTCCCCTGAGCCCCCACCTGGCTCCCCCGAGCCCCCACCGGGCTCCCCCGAGCCCGGATCCCTCACCTGGCTCCCCCGAGCCCTCACCTGGCTCCCCGAGCCCTCACCTGGCTCCTCCGAGCCCCCACCGGGCTCCCCCGAGCCCTCACATGGCTCCCCCGAGCCCTCACCAGGCTCTCCCGAGCCCTCACCTGGCTCCTCTGGAAGCAAAGTCATGCCATCCTCCATCAAATGTGGACCTACTGACAAAACCTTCGACCTGACTCTCAGTATCTGTTCAAGCAAAGGGATATTGGGGTCAAAGTGGCAACCCAAAAGGCAGAGAAGAATGAAAAAGGACCAAAAGATCTTACAAATCCTGAGAAAGTCCTAAAATCTCTCACAGATCCGGTATCAAAAATCTATGCATACTTTTTTTACAGAGAGCCATATCAATTTTTTTATGTCGGAAATCTGATTCTGCAACGAGAGGAGCCGTGTGTTCAAATTTGACTGTCAATTTTAGAGATGCAACTGCAGAAACTAATGTTGTCCTTCTATACAAGCCAGACACTGTCACTACCCTTATGATGGCAGAAACGAGTAGTGGTGTCAAGTCTACACACTACCTGGAGAGCCCAAAACCAGCTTCCTGACGAGCTGTCCATTGGCCAGGACACCCGCACCTACATAGGAAGCCTTCTAGGCAGATGTCAGAAACATATTTTCTTCTGCAGTAGACTACATGTTGCTGAAATGTCCATTTGTAGATGTGCTCCTCCAGCATGCAGCGGTTGCTGACATTGCCAAGAGGCAGACTGCCAAGTTCTCATCCCTCAACCTTTTTCATGGCACGGATCAGGCCTGGAGAGAAATCGGCCCAATGAGAAGGGGGGGGCCAGCCTGGTCTACTCCCACCTTTCGGCTGTGATGCTGGGGATATTGGTCATATTCCACAGCAACGCAGACTGTGAAGAAGGTTTCAATGATTGCCAGAGGAACTGTTTGCCATAGAGAAGTCTACCCTGATGCTATGCTGCGTAAGGCTAAATCTGCTAGCTACCAGGCAAATCTGTCTAGGAAATGGAAGATTTGTTCTCACCCACCGTTTCCTGTCGTAGCCTTTTCCTTTTTATTATGGATAGCATGCTGATTTGATACTGATGCTCTGCTCAAACATTTGTTCTTATCATATCAGAGTTTAAAAATAAATATCGTGTCTTAGACATTTTGTACCTAAACAAATAACTTATTATTTGTTTTAATGAAATAAAATAAAACTCCAAGAATAAAGGCCCTTTGTGTGTTCTTTCCAATGACATCATGTTAGTGACGTTTTACCGTATGTGTAAATAGAATGCTGTCAAGGTATTCCAACCTTGTATAGACTTGATTTGGTACAATTCTATAATTGCAATCAGACTCACAAACAGCGTGTGTGCGGGGGGGGGGGGGGGAGAACCCCTATTCGGCACGTGCTATGCCTGCGAGTTGAATCTCCAATTTGCCGCGCATCTAGTACTCTAAAAAGTTGGACAAGGTTGGCAGGTCTGCAACAGGCTTTTGTCTCAGGCAGCCCAGAACTAACACAGATAGAATCAAAGAATATCACTGATTTGAATTCACCTTGAATCAGGTGTGTAGATCTGTAGTGGAAGAAAACCCTCAACCCCTGTGGGTCTCCAGGACCGGGACTGAACATTTCTAACCTAATGTTATGTGAACGTCTTAATCATTTCTATACGGGCTATCGTGGTCTTGAAAACTGATTGAGTGTTTGTAATGCTTGTCATTCCAACAGGTCAGAGCTGTGAAATCGTTCAGCTGGCTGCAGTAAGTGGGCGTCACTCCCTGAACCTCTACACTGTCCCTCGATGTCGGATGCAGCGTGGAGCCGCCAAGGTCACAGGCTTCAGAGTCTGGAGGCACAGGCTCTACCACCATCGCTGCCCTGTCCTGACCAACTCCCTCAAAGAAGTCCTAGTCTCCTTCATAGCCTTCTTGCGCATGCTGGACCGCCCAATTGTCGTTGGTCACAATATCCGTCGCTTCGACTGCCCTGTGCTAGCTAGAGGGCTTGATGAGTTTGACCTTAAAGCTGAGTTCCAGTTCGCAGTTTCTGGTTGCTTGGACACGCTCCCGTTGGCGCGAGAGATTCTGAAGGGACGCGGACTCCAGAGTTTTCGTCAGGAAAACCTTGTTCGGATAGTGGTTGGCATCTCCTACGAGGCGCATGATGCCTTGGAGGATGTGCGGGCACTGCAGAGGCTCTATGGTGCCCTCAGGCCCACGCCAGAGCAGGTCCTCAGGCAGAGCTTCACCCTGGACACCATGGCAGAGCCAGCACCCAAGCAGCCCCCTGCAGCCAAGGCCAAGGGGTCATGTAGGGCAACAGGTCAGTGGCCCCTGTGGAAGAACTTTAAACAGGAAGTGAAGGTCACAGAGGGACCCAAAGGGGGCACCACAGGCCAGGGTGATGCAACTCTTATAATGGATAATGGTTGTAAATGAAACTAAATGGGCATTATCACGTTGTGGAGATTATAAATATAATTACAGACGCTCAGTTAAATCATTTAAGGTTCTGACTTTGTGATGGATTGTAATGTGTTTGTGTAATTGTTTTTAAATTCAATATGTTTTCAGAAAATAAAGCTGTTATTTTGTTTTTTAAAACACTTCAACCTGTTAGGGGAATTCAACCGGAGATGGGCTAGAACAGTTACCTGCTACCCTCCCAGGGTAAGTGTTAGCCATAGCATTTACACTGAGATATCTATCAAACGTCTTAGAATAGGGAGTGCTGATTTTATGATCAGGTTTGCCTTCTTAAATCCCTATGAATAATATTACATGGAGATGGGACCTAATCCTAGATCAGCATCCCTACTCTGAGATGCTCTCCTTTCCAAATTCTACTTTACCAATAAAGTTATGGGCTTGTTACATTTGTTGAGGGATAAAAGTACATTCAAAAGGTGTGTAGTAGGCTAGAAATGTATCTTCTTTTGAGAAAAGGGGATTGGCAAGATTAGAACCTGTGACCTTCTGGAACCTATCCCACTGTGGCAGTAGGGGGAAGTGCACCACCCTTGTTATTTCACGTATTTAAAGAGACACTAACATACTCACACAGGGGAGAAGCCATATCACTGCTCCCAGTGTGGGAATAATTACACGCCCTCTGGTGCCTTAAAGAGACACTAACATACTCACACAGGAGAGAAGCCATATCACTGCTCCCAGTGTGGGAATAATTACACGCCCTCTGGTGCCTTAAAGAGACACTAACATACTCACACAGGAAAGAAGCCATATCACTGCTCCCAGTGTGGGAAGAATTTCAGCGTCCAGCATAATTTTAAGAGTCACCAGCTCACTCGTACAGGAGAAAAAACATACATTTGATCTACTATTTATTAGGTTGCCCAATAAGCTGCTGGCGAGACGGTGGCTACTCTTCCTGGGGTCCAAACAGGAAACACAAATAAAATACATCAATATATACAAAGCACTACATTTACATTACAATTTAATCATTTAGCAGATGCTCCCATCCAGAGAGACTTGCAGCTAGTGCATTCATCTTAAGATAGCCATGCGAGACAACCACATACCACAGTCGTATCCGAACCTTGTATCACATACATAATCCAATGCAAAATACAGTGCCTTGCGAAAGTATTCGGCCCCCTTGAACTTTGCGACCTTTTGCCACATTTCAGGCTTCAAACATAAAGATATAAAACTGTATTTTTTTGTGAAGAATCAACAACAAGTGGGACACAATCATGAAGTGGAACAACATTTATTAGATATTTCATTTCAAACTTTTTTAACAAATCAAAAACTGAAAAATTGGGCGTGCAAAATTATTCAGCCCCCTTAAGTTAATACTTTGTAGCGCCACCTTTTGCTGCGATTACAGCTGTAAGTCGCTTGGGGTATGTCTCGATCAGTTTTGCACATCGAGATACTGAAATTTTTTCCCATTCCTCCTTGCAAAACAGCTCGAGCTCAGTGAGGTTGGATGGAGAGCATTTGTGAACAGCAGTTTTCAGTTCTTTCCACAGATTCTCGATTGGATTCAGGTCTGGACTTTGACTTGGCCATTCTAACACCTGGATATGTTTATTATTGAACCATTCCATTGTAGATTTTGCTTTATGTTTTGGATCATTGTCTTGTTGGAAGACAAATCTCCGTCCCAGTCTCAGGTCTTTTGCAGACGCCATCAGGTTTTCTTCCAGAATGGTCCTGTATTTGGCTCCATCCATCTTCCCATCAATTTTAACCATCTTCCCTGTCCCTGCTGAAGAAAAGCAGGCCCAAACCATGATGCTGCCACCACCATGTTTGACATTGGGGATGGTGTGTTCAGGCTGATGAGCTGTGTTGCTTTTACGCCAAACATAACGTTTTGCATTGTTGCCAAAAAGTTCAATTTTGGTTTCATCTGACCAGAGCACCTTCTTCCACATGTTTGGTGTGTCTCCCAGGTGGCTTGTGACAAACTTTAAACAACATTTTTTATGGATATCTTTAAGAAATGGCTTTCTTCATGCCACTCTTCCATAAAGGCCAGATTTGTGCAATATACGACTGATTGTTGTCCTATGGACAGAGTCTCCCACGTCAGCTGTAGATCTCTGCAGTTCATCCAGAGTGATCATGGGCCTCTTGGCTGCATCTCTGATCAGTCTTCTCCTTGTATGAGCTGAAAGTTTAGAGGGACGGCCAGGTCTTGGTAGATTTGCAGTGGTCTGATACTCCTTCCATTTCAATATTATCGCTTGCACAGTGCTCCTTGGGATGTTTAAAGCTTGGGAAATCTTTTTGTATCCAAATCCGGCTTTAAACTTCTTCACAACAGTATCTCGGACCTGCCTGGTGTGTTCCTTGTTCTTCATGATGCTCTCTGCACTTTTAACGGACCTCTGAGACTATCACAGTGCAGGTGCATTTATACAGAGACTTGATTACACACAGGTGGATTGTATTTATCAACATTAGTCATTTAGGTCAATGGATCATTCAGAGATCCTCACTGAACTTCTGGAGAGAGTTTGCTGCACTGAAAGTAAAGGGGCTGAATAATTTTGCACGCCCAATTTTTCAGTTTTTGATTTGTTAAAAAAGTTTGAAATATCCAATAAATGTCGTTCCACTTCATGATTGTGTCCCACTTGTTGTTGATTCTTCACAAAAAAATACAGTTTTATATCTTTATGTTTGAAGCCTGAAATGTGGCAAAAGGTCGCAAAGTTCAAGGGGGCCGAATACTTTCGCAAGGCACTGTAAATAAAAATGTCTGTGTTTGTCTTCACAGTCCCTGTAATGCCGTATGGTGTTCTTTTATCCGTTTTTTATCTGGTTTTAATGCTAGCTTGAGTTACCTGGGTGACAGAGTCATGTAGTCATGGCTATATTTAATACTGTGCGTTTCCCAGCCGCTGTTCTGGACCTGGGTACTGTAAAGAAACCTCAGGTTGCATGTCTTGTGTTGTACAGATGAGTGTCTGAACTGTGTACCAACTGCTTGAACAGACAGCTCGGTCACATCAACACTTTGCACAAAGACCAATAGTGACGCAGTCAATCTCTCCTTAACATTGAACCAGTGGAGATTGACATACACGTCACTGACGTTCACATCTAAGTGCCATATGTGCTGCTCTGTTCTGGACCAACTGCAATTTGCCAATGTCTTTCTTTGCCGCACCTGACAACTAGGGCCTGTAGGACGTGTCTGGTTGACTGAGAAGTCAAGAAATCAGTCTTATCATGGACAGACCTCTTCCCAATTTAAGAAAGGGAAAGGGGGATACAACCACTGAGTCTATATTTTCACCATGACAGCATGCTATCTAGGGTAACACCCAGCGGTTTAATCTCCTCAACTTGCTCAATAGCCACATTATAAAAATACAAAAATGCTTTTAGTTTTTTAGGTATTTCGCACCAGTCTATTGCTAGTTACTCATTATAAAACTGACTGTAGCTCTATGTTAAGGGTGTTTTATTTATTTTACTGTTGTAGCCGACGTGTATACTGTTGAGTAATCAGCATGCATAGACACACGGGCTTTATTCAAGGTCATTGGAAGTTTATTTGTAAAAACCAAAAACAATAATGGACCTAGCCAGCTGCCCTGTGGTACACCACACTCAACCGAATTTGCATCAGAGAATGTTCCTTTAAAGAAAACCCTCTGTGTTCTATTAGACAGGTAACTCTCAATCCATGATAAATCAGAGGATGTTAATCCATAACACCTACGTTTGCTATGATCAATGTTGGAGCCATTGAAGGGTGCTTTACGGAATGAGTGTTGCTTCCCTCCAGGCCTGAGGGCACTATAACTACACTGAACAAAAATAGAAACGCAACATGTAAAGTGTTGGTCGCATGTTTCATGAGCTAAAATAAAAGATCCAGTAATTTTCCATACTCACAAAAAGCTTATTTCTCTCAAAATTTGGTGCACAATTTTATTTACATCCCTGTTAGTGAACATTTCTTATTTTTCCAGGATAATCCATCCACCTGACAGGTGTGACATATCAAGAAGCGTGATCATTACACAGGTGTACTTTGTGCTGGAGACAATAAAAGGCCACTCTAAAATGTGCAGTTTTGTCACGCAACACAATGTCACAGATGTCTCAAGTTTTGAGGGAGCGTGCAATTGGCATGCTGACTGCAGAAATGTCCATCAGAGCTGTTGTCAGATAATTGAATGTTAATTTCTCTACCATAAGCCGCCCCCAACATTGTTTTAGAGAATTTGGTAGTACGCCCAACCGGCCTCACAACTGCAGACCACGTGTAACCACGCCAGCCCAGGACCTTCACATCCGGCTTCTTCACCTGCAGGATCGTCTGAGATCAGCCACCCGGACAGCTGATTAAACTGTGGGTTTGCACAACCAAAGAATTTCCACACAAACTGTCTCAGGGAAGATAATCTGCGTGCTGGTTGTCCTCACCAGGGTCTTGACCTGACTGCAGTTCAACGCCGTAACCAGTGGGCAAATGCTCACCATCAGTGCCCACTGGCACCCTGGATAAGTGTGCTCTTCACGGATTAATCCCGGTTTCAACTGTACCAGGCATATGGCAGACAGCATGTATGGCGTTGTGTGGGCGAGCGGTTTGCTGATGTCAAAGTTTTAAACAGAGTGACCCATGGTCGGGTTATGGCATGTACAGACATATGCTATGCACAACGACACTGCTCAAAAAAATAAAGGGAACATTAAACAACACAATGTAACTCCAAGTCAATCACACTTCTGTGAAATCAAACTGTCCACTTAGAAAGCAACACTGATTGACAATACATTTCACATGCTGTTGTGCAAATGGAATAGACAACAGGTGGAAATTATAGGCATTTAGCAAGACACCCCCAATAAAGGAGTGGTTCTGCAGGTGGGGACCACAGACCACTTCTCAGTGCCTATGCTTCCTGGCTGATGTTTTGGTCACTTTTGAATGCTGGCGGTGCTTTCACTCTAGTGGTAGCATGAGACGGAGTCTACAACCCACACAAGTGGCTCAGGTAGTGCAGCTCATCCAGGATGGCACATCAATGCGAGATGTGGAAAGAACGTTTGCTGTGTCTGTCAGCGTAGTGTCCAGAGCATGGAGGCGCTACCAGGAGACAGACCAGTACATCAGGAGACGTGGAGGAGGCCATAGGAGGGCAACAACCCAGCAGCAGGACCGCTACCGCCGCCTATGTGCAAGGAGGAGCAGGAAGAGCACTGCCAGAGCCCTGCAAAATGACCTCCAGCAGGCCACAAATGTGCATGTGTCTGCTCAAACGGTCAGAAACAGACTCCATGAGGGTGGTATGAGGGCCCGACGTCCACAGGTGGGGGTTGTGCTTACAGCCCAACACCGTGCAGGACATTTGTCATTTTCCAGAGAACACCAAGATTGGCAAATTCACCACTGGCGCCCTGTGCTCTTCACAGATGAAAGCAGGTTCACACTGAGCACATGTGACAGTCTAGAGACGCCGTGGAGAACGTTCTGCTGCCTGCAACATCCTCCAGCATGACCGGTTTGGTGGTGGGTCAGTCATGGTGTGGGGTGGCATTTCTTTGGGGGGGCCGCACAGCCCTCCATGTGCTTGCCAGACGTAGCCTGACTGCCATTAGGTACCGAGATGAGATCCTCAGACCCCTTGTGAGACCATATGCTGGTGCGGTTGGCCCTGGGTTCCTCCTAATGCAAGACAATGCTAGACCTCATGTGGCTGGAGTGTGTCAGCAGTTCCTGCAAGAGGAAAGCATTGATGCTATGGACTGGCCCGCCCGTTCCCCAGACCTGAATCCAATTGAGCACATCTGGGACATCATGTCTCGCTCCATCCACCAACGTCACGTTGCACCACAGACTATCCAGGAGTTGGCGGATGCTTTAGTCCAGGTCTGGGAGGAGATCCCTCAGGAGACCATCCGCCACCTCATCAGGAGCATGCCCAGGCGTTGTAGGGAGGTCATACAGGCACGTGGAGGCCACACACACTACTGAGCCTAATTTTGACTTGTTTTTTTAAGGACATTACATCAAAGTTGGATCAGCCTGTAGTGTGGTTTTCCACTTTAATTTTGAGTGTGACTCCAAATCCAGAGCTCCATGGGTTGATACATTTGATTTCCGTTGATCATTTTTGTGTGATTTTGTTGTCAGCACATTCAACTATGTAAAGAAAAAAGTATTTAATAAGAATATTTCATTCATTCAGATCTAGGATGTGTTATTTTAGTGTTCCCTTTATTTTTCTGAGCAGTGTATAATAAACTATACACAATTCATGGAAGCTGAAAATGTCCCAGTACTTCCATGGCCTACATACTCACAAGACATGTCACTCATTGAGCATGTTTGGGATGCTCTGGATCAATGTGGACTACAGCGTGTGCGCGTTCCCACCAATATCGAGCAACTTCGCACAGCCATTGAAGGGGAGTGGGAGAACATTCCACAGACCACAATCAACAGCCTGATCAACTTAATGCAAAGGATGGCACTGTATGAAGCAAATGGTGATCACACCAAATACTGACTGATTTTCTGATCCACGCCCCTACCTTTTTATTTACCTCTACGGGATTGGTGTCCCCCCTGTGGGACTTTTGAGCTAACGTGCGCTAATTTGGTTAGCATGACATTGTAAGGAACAAGACAAATTCCCCGGACATAGAGATGTCTTATATGGGCAGAAAGTTTAAATTCTTGTTACTCTAACTGCACTGTCCAATTTACAGTAGCTATTACATTGACATAATACCATGCTATTGTTTGACAGTGCACAGTTATGTACTTGAAAATGTAACTAAAACCAATTAGGAACATTTGGGCAGACTTGATACAACATTTGGACCAGTAATGCAATGGTTCATTGGATCAGTATAAAACATTGCAAACACACTGCTTCCATCTAGTGGCCAAAATCTAAATTGCTCCTAAACTGCAATAATACATTGTGGCCTTTCTCCTGCATTTCTAAGAAGATAAAACATTATTGAATGTGTTACATTACTTTTACATTTCCACAAACTTCAAAGTGTTTGGTTTCAAATGGTATCAAGAATATGTATATCCTTGCTTCAGGTCCAGAGCTACAGGCAGTTAGATTTGGGTATGTCAATTTAGGCAAGATTTTTTTTAAAGGGTCCGATCCTTAAGGAGGTATCTGTGACCAACAGATGCATATATGTATTCCCAGTCATGTGACATCCATAGATTAGGGCCTAATGAATTTGTTTAAATTGACTGATTTCCTTATGTGAACTGTAACTCAGTAAAACCGTTGAAATTGTTGCATGACTGTTTGAGCCATACAGTATCCTTTGTGAACTTCAACGGACAGGCCTAGCTTGATCCTAGATCTGTTTGTGCTTTTCTGCTATGGTCGTTGTCATGCCAAACATGACATATTTGGCGGCTATACAGCACAAACAGATCTGGGACCAGGCTAGTTGGGGTCTAGCTATATGAGGAAGTGTAAAGGTGTCACAAAAATAAAATACTTGTTGTATAATGCTCTCACCATCCTCAGTGACTCTTTTCACCAGCATGTCGAGTTGGTCCACAAACACCTTTTTCTCACAGTTCATCATGCAGGCGAAGCACTTCTTGAGGGCCAGCGAGATGCGGAGATCCTCCCCGATACTGCTCTGCCGTTCCTCCGCCGCCTCCTTTCCGACAAGGGTGTGAAACTCTGGGATAGCTGGGATGGACACACAGACAGACAATAGTAACACACATGTATCCTTTAAAGGCCATTAACGAGTATCATTGATCTCCACTTTATTTATCTTGAAGTGAAGGAAATCACTGAACTGAGAGGTTGAATACATTTTAAAACATGGAATATAAAACAATGATAATGGACAATCTGAAAGATATACTAGATTTCTTATCAGCCAAAATATTTTTTACGCCATAATTACATAAAAAAAAAAACACAAAAATAACAAATGACCATGTTTTGTAATGTTTCCAAAACAAGAAATGTATTAGTAAGAAGTAATGTGGTATATTGCTCAATTTCATTTCATTTTTTGTGACCGGAGTCTTTAAACCAAAATATCAGTTGAGAAGACAAAATGTTCAGCTGTGGGAGGTTACCGTGGCAACGGGGCCACTCCAGTTGTGTCAGGTGTGTCTGTGAGATTTGTAATCTGACTAGGGTGTCTTTTTCGCTATAAATTGCAGCAGCAGACTCAAACTAACGTTGGAAAAACAACAGAGCTTGTGAACAAAACCAATGTAAATAGCCCCCCCCCCCCAAAAAAAAAAAAACACGCTGACAAAGTCTCACTTTGTCGTCTTTAGAGTAAATAAGACCAACAATGAAACTATCAGCACTTCACTCATTCAGCTCCCCCACCAGGCAGTGTGTTTGCCCGGGGTGGGATATAGGATTCCTATTTCTTTGTGCGATTAGCGGTTAAGAAACAAAACAAAACAGCTACTGCTGCATTTGTCTTCTATAAATCTCAAGTCGACATGTACTCATACTTTACTTTTGACTATTTGTGAATGTGACGCTCCGCACTGTAGATCATTGCAAATTGACCACCCGACAACGTGACTGGTGAAACAGATATTCTTACCCGCCAATAACTAAAGCTACCCGCATTCGACGAATGTTCATTTTCATGCCATGTATGCCACTCACATTTGAGAAAGCCAATGATCTCTTCCACGGGTCTGAAGCCACAGAGGCCTTCAAATTGAGTAAGTGCGATGGCCATCTCAGGCTTGTGGTTGTTGTCATGGTAATGCTCTGGAAACTGGGCATGGAGCCATCCAGGCAACTCCTGATGTGTGGACCAATGGGGAAAGGAAATAAAATGTGAAAATAAAATCTGCCCATTCACCACTGCGTTGGACTTTGTGTTTCCCACTGATAAAATGTCACCACTCCCAAACTATTGACCTTTAGGACGCTGTAGCTAAATAAATAATGACTTGTGAAAATGACAGGCATTGAAGGAGCTTTATTTGTTTATTTAACCTTTAGTTAAGTAACTAGGCAAGTCGGTTAAGAACAAATTCTTATTTATAATGACGGCCCACTCCGGCCAAACTCTCCCCTAACCCGGACTACACTTGGCCAAATGTGTGCCGCCCTATGGGACTACCGATCAATGCCGGTTGTATGTAGTGACGCCTCTAGCACTGCCATGCCTTAGACCGCTACGGCCGCTCAGCCAAAGTCCTGAAGGGACCAATCCGTGAAAACCAATCTGCAGGACAGGAATAATACATTGTCTGGAGAAAACCACTACTTATTGCATATCTCATTCCACCTTCAGAGTGGGGTCACATCACAGGCATATTTTACACCTTGTCGTCTCGGGGATTCGAACAAGCAACCTTTTGGTTACCAGCAAAATACTCTAACCGCTAGGCTACCTGCCCAACATCCAGAAAGGAGAAAAAAAGAAACAGTAACAATGATCAGGGGAGAGACAAAATGGGATAAATATGTCTCATCTCTTACTTCCTCCATCGCTGGAACGTCAGCGTTCACAGTAGTTCTGATGTCATTCTATGGGCTCAATCTTATCACTTACAAACCATCACTTTCAAATGAAAATAGTTTTTTCTAATCAAACTTTGACCTAGTCTACATTAGTTTAGGGAATGTTTCCAAATGATTGTGCTTTTAATTATTGGCCTAGCTAGTGCCATTAATACACATTGAATTGTGTCCTCAATTTGGTATTGAAAACATGTATATATGTATTAAATAAATCTGAGACGTCTGTGTCCCAAAACATATATTTTTAGATAAATAAAGGTTCAATACATGTTTGTTTTTTTATCTACAAATGGCGCACTGTACTTGACTATCCAAAAAACGTAACTGTCATTCTCGTATGTAGCCTACCTCTGCGCACTAAACTCAATTTCAGGAAGTAACCAATGAAAGAAAGAGGAGCTGATCAAGCGATAGGAGGACTCTATTGTTTCTACTTTGAGAAGATATTATAAAAACGCTATTAAAATGTCGGAATTTGAAGATAACCCATTTGCAGAATCGTACGACATCAACCCTTTTCAGGTAATACGCTTTTATTATAATTTTTTTTTTAACAAGTGTTGATACAAAGTTGGCGCTAACTTTTCACCAAGTCTTGCTTCAAAGTAACACACAGGAAACGTGTTGGGTGTATCTGGGTGTGTAGCATGATTGACAAGGGTTTAGCCACTCATTTGTCTCCAGTTCAGGTTGGGTTTTCCCCATCTCCCTCAGATACAAGAAGTTGCAAAAGTAACGGTGTACATTTGATAAAGGAAATAGCGTACAAACTGATAAATAAGACCGTTAGTCTACTACGCTTTCTCAGCAAAGAATGCTAAATAGTTACAAAGTAGGCCCTATAGGCTACGTTATGAGCGCACTGTCAGTGAATGCATCTTTTTTTCCCCATGAACCTACACAATGCGGTTTAGCTTTAGATGTGAACAAACGTCACAGCCTCCAGGACGCCTACTACCGTTCAGTTGCACCTTTTACAATATCTCCCAATAGAACTCAGCAAAATGGAATCTCAAAACACCAATTAAGGCTACAAAGTCACTTCACTCCAAACACAGAATGTGGGTGTGAAATGTAACGGAACAAAAGCGTAGCCTCTAACCATGTGTCTGATTTATCTGAGGAATAAAACTACCAAGCAGAGATAGGGATAAAGCCTGGGGCCACACTGGCCATCTAGGAAGTGTGAGAGAGAGAGTCTGGACAAACTTTATTGCACATCAGTAAAGATGGTATACACGGGATAGACATGAATATCAATTATCAGTGTTATGCTCATGTAACCGATGTGAAATGGCTAGCTAGTTAGCGGTGGTGCACGCAAATAGCGGTTCGATCGGTGACGTCACTCGCTCTGAGACCTAGACGTAGTTCCCCTTGCTCTGTAAGGGCTGCGGCTTCTGTGGCGCGATGGGTAACGATGCTTCGTGGGTGTCAGTTGTTGATGATGTGTGCAGAGTGTTATGCTCATGATTACATGAGCATAACACTCTGCACACATCATCAACTCTTTGTAACTACGTCCCTGGTTCGAGCCCGGTCGGGGCGAGCTTGTAGAACGGACAAAAGTTAAACTGTTACACTCTGCGTGACTCTCACTCAGAATGTATGGCTTCTTGGCAGTTTCAAACTGGGAAATGTTTCCTGTGAATACTTTAGCGCATACTGCTTTATTGACTAGCGACACAGCTCCATTAGTATGAAACAATAATTTACCAATTTTCAGTACTTTTGTTGACAGAATTCAACATCTGTTTCAATTAAAACTTACAGACAACACACAGGACTGTTTGCTACTTGTACAGTGAAACGGTATTGTTACTGCTGTAACCAAGTCAAATCTGGATAGGCCTATAGGCCTATAGGCCTGGCCTGTATGAGATACAGTGCCTTTGGTGTAACCACGTCAAATTTGGATAGGCCTATAGGCCTATAGTGCCTTTGGAAAGTATTCAGACCCTTTGACATTTTCCACATTTTGTTATGTTACAGCCTTATTCTAAAATGGGTTAAACATTATTTATTTTTTTCCCCTCATCAATCTACACACAATACCCCATAATAGCAAAGCAAAAACAGGTTTAGACATTTTTTCTAATTTATTCAAAATAAAAAAAACAGAAATACCTTCTTTACATAAATATTCAGATCCTCAAAATTGAGCTCGGATGCATCCTGTTTCCATTGGTCATCCTTGAGATGTTTCCACAACTTGATTAGAGTCCACCTGTGGTAAATTCAATTGATTGGACATGATTTGGAAAGTCACACACCTGTCTATATTAGGTCCCACAGTTGAAAGTGCATATCAGAGCAAAAACCAAGCCATGAGGTCGACCAAATTGTCTGTAGAGCTCCGAGACAGGATTGTGTCGAGGCACAGATCTGGTGAAGGATACCAAAAAAAATCTGCAGCATTGAAGGTCCCCAAGAACACAGTCGCCTCCATAATTCTTAAATGGAAGAAGTTTGGAACCACCAAGACTCTTCCTTGAGCTGGCCTCCCGGTCAAACTGAGCAATCGGGAGAGAAGGGCCTTGATCAGGGAGGTGACCAAGAAGCCAATGGCCACTATGACAGAGCTCCAGAATTCCTCTGGAGATTGGAGAACCTTCCAGAAGGACAAGCATCTCTGCAGCACTCCACCAATCAGGCCTTTATGATAGAGTGGCCAGACGGAAGCCACTCCTCAGTAAAAGGCACATGACAGCCCGCTTGGAGTTTGCCAAAGGGCACCTAGAGGACTCTCAGACCATGAAAAAAACAAGATTGAACTCTTTGGCTTGAATGCCAAGAGTCACGTCTGGAGAAAACCTGGCGCCATCCTTATGGTAAAAAGCGTGGTGGTGGCAACATCATGATTTGGGGATGTTTTTCAGAAGCAGGGACTGGGAGACTAGTCAGGATCAAGGCAAAGCTGAACGGAGCAAAGTACAGAGATCCTTGATGAAAATCTGCTCCAGAGCGCTCAGGACCTCAGACTGGGGTGAAGGCTCACCTTCCAACAGGACAACAACCCTAAGCGCACAGCCAAGACAACACAGGAGTGGCTTCGGGACAAGTCTCTAAATGTCCTTGAGTGGCTCAGTCAGAGGCCAGACTTGAACCTGATCGAGCCATCTCTGGAGAGACCTGAAAATAGCTGTGCTGCCACACTCCCCACCCAACCTGACAGCTTGAGAGGATATCAAGACAAACTGGACTCTGGGTTGACATATCAAGACAAACTGGACTCTGGGTTGACATATCAAGACAAACTGGACTCTGGGTTGACATATCAAGACAAACTGGACTCTGGGTTGACATATCAACTGGACTCTGGGTTGACATATCAACTGGACTCTGGGTTGACATATCAACTGGACTCTGGGTTGACATATCAACTGGACTCTTGGTTGACATATCAACTGGACTCTTGGTTGACATATCAACTGGACTCTGGGTTGACATATCAACTGGACTCTGGGTTGACATATCAACTGGACTCTGGGTTGACATATCAAGATCAACTGGACTCTGGGTTGACATATCAACTGGACTCTGGGTTGACATATCAAGTCAAACTGGACTCTGGGTTGACATATCAAGTCAAACTGGACCCTGGGTTGACATATCAAGACAAACTGGACTCTGGGTTGACATATCAAGACAAACTGGACTCTGGGTTGACATATCAAGACAAACTGGACTCTGGGTTGACATATCAAGACAAACTGGACTCTGGGTTGACATATCAAGACAAACTGGACTCTGGGTTGACATATCAAGACAAACTGGACTCTGGGTTGACATATCAAGACAAACTGGACTCTGGGTTGACATATAAACTGGACTCTGGGTTGACATATCAAGTCAAACTGGACTCTGGGTTGACATATCAACTGGACTCTGGGTTGACATATCAAGTCGAACTGGACTCTGGGTTGACACGTCAAGACAAACTGGACTCTGGGTTGACACGTCAAGACAAACTGGACTCTGGGTTGACACGTTAAGACAAACTGGACTCTGGGTTGACATATCAAGACAAACTGGACTCTGGGTTGACATATCAAGACAAACTGGCCTCTGGGTTGACATATCAACTGGACTCTGGGTTGACATATCAACTGGACTCTGGGTTGACATATCAAGACAAACTGGACTCTGGGTTGACATATCAACTGGACTCTGGGTTGATATATCAAGATCAACTGGACTCTGGGTTGACATATCAACTGGACTCTGGGTTGACATATCAACTGGACTCTGGGTTGACATATCAAGACAAACTGGACTCTGGGTTGACGTATCAACTGGACGCTGGGTTGATATATCAAGATCAACTGGACTCTGGGTTGACATATCAACTGGACTCTGGGTTGACATATCAAGTCAAACTGGACTCTGGGTTGACATATCAACTGGACTCTGGGTTGACATATCAACTGGACTCTGGGTTGACATATCAAGTCAAACTGGACTCTGGGTTGACATATCAACTGGACTCTGGGTTGACATATCAAGTCAAACGACTCCGGGTTGACATATCAAGTCAAACGACTCTGGGTTGAAATATCAAGTCAAACTGGACTCTGGGTTGACATATCAACTGGACTCTGGGTTGACACATCAAGTCGAACTGGACTCTGGGTTGACACGTCAAGACAAACTGGACTATGAGTTGACATATCAACTGGACTCTGGGTTGACATATCAAGACAAACTGGACTCTGGGTTGACATATCAACTGGACTCTGGGTTGACATATCAAGACAAACTGGACTCTGGGTTGACATATCAACTGGACTCTGGGTTGACATATCAAGACAAACTGGACTCTGTGTTGAAATATCAACTGGACTCTAGGTTGACATATCAACTGGACTCTGGGTTGACATATCAACTGGACTCTGGGTTGACATATCAACTGGACTCTGGGTTGACATATCAAGTCAAACTGGACTCTGGGTTGACATATCAACTGGACTCTGGGTTGACATATCAACTGGACTCTGGGTTGACATATCAAGTTAAACTGGAATCTGGGTTGACATAAAGTCAAACTGGACTCTGGGTTGACATATCAACTGGACTCTGGGTTGACATATCAAGTCAAACGACTCCGGGTTGACATATCAAGTCAAACGACTCTGGGTTGAAATATCAAGTCAAACTGGACTCTGGGTTGACATATCAACTGGACTCTGGGTTGACACATCAAGTCGAACTGGACTCTGGGTTGACACGTCAAGACAAACTGGACTCTGGGTTGACATATCAAGACAAACTGGACTCTGGGTTGACACGTCAAGACAAACTGGACTCTGGGTTGACATATCAAGACAAACTGGACTCTGGGTTGACATATCAAGACAAACTGGACTCTGGGTTGACATATCAAGACAAACTGGACTCTGGGTTGACATATCAAGACAAACTGGACTCTGGGTTGGCATATCAAGACAAATTGGACTCTGGGTTGACATATCAACTGGACTCTGGGTTGACATATCAAGACAAACTGGACTCTGGGTTGACATATCAACTGGACTCTGGGTTGACATATCAAGACAAACTGGACTCTGGGTTGACATATCAAGACAAACTGGACTCTGGGTTGACATATCAAGACAGACTGGACTCTGGGTTGACATATCAAGACAAACTGGACTCTGGGTTGACATAGCAAGACAAACTGGACTCTGGGTTGACATATCAACTGGACTCTGGGTTGACATATCAAGACAAACTGGACTCTGGGTTGACATATCAACTGGACTCTGGGTTGACATATCAAGACAAACTGGACTCTGGGTTGACATATCAACTGGACTCTGGGTTGACATATCAAGACAAACTGGACTCTGGGTTGACATATCAACTGGACTCTGGGTTGACATATCAAGACAAACTGGACTCTGGGTTGACATATCAAGACAAACTGGACTCTGGGTTGACATATCAACTTGACTCTGGGTTGACATATCAAGACAAACTGGACTCTGGGTTGACATATCAACTGGACTCTGGGTTGACATATCAACTGGGCTCTGGGTTGACATATCAACTGGACTCTGGGTTGACATATCAACTGGACTCTGGGTTGACATATCAACTGGACTCTGGGTTGACATATCAACTGGACTCTGGGTTGACATATCAACTGGACTCTGGGTTGACATATCAACTGGACTCTGGGTTGACATATCAAGACAAACTGGACTCTGGGTTGACATATCAAGACAAACTGGACTCTGTGTTGACATATCAACTGGACTCTGGGTTGACATATCAACTGGACTCTGGGTTGACATATCAAGACAAACTGGACTCTGGGTTGACATATCAAGACAGACTGGACTCTGGGTTGACATATCAAGACAAACTGGACTCTGGGTTGACATAGCAAGACAAACTGGACTCTGGGTTGACATATCAACTGGACTCTGGGTTGACATATCAAGACAAACTGGACTCTGGGTTGACATATCAACTGGACTCTGGGTTGACATATCAAGACAAACTGGACTCTGGGTTGACATATCAAGACAAACTGGACTCTGGGTTGACATATCAACTGGACTCTGGGTTGACATATCAAGACAAACTGGACTCTGGGTTGACATATCAACTGGACTCTGGGTTGACATATCAACTGGGCTCTGGGTTGACATATCAACTGGACTCTGGGTTGACATATCAACTGGACTCTGGGTTGACATATCAACTGGACTCTGGGTTGACATATCAACTGGACTCTGGGTTGACATATCAACTGGACTCTGGGTTGACATATCAACTGGACTCTGGGTTGACATATCAACTGGACTCTGGGTTGACATATCAACTGGACTCTGGGTTGAGTGCGGTTGTCCGTGACTGACGTTCCATACACTTTTTTTTACTTCAGGAAAATAAGCTTCTTGAGCTATTCGGCCTCCGAAATATCACAATAATTCATAAGCAATCTCTTTTTATATGAGTTCTGTTATTGAAGGCTACGAACGTCACATGTGAAGGCCGCCATTGTTGCATCACACCTTCTTTCTGCAATGGATTGATAGGCCTATTAAATGAGACTATAATTACGTTGAACGTAATGCTAATGAGAATGAGCTGATTGTTGCATATACTGAAGAGGAAACGTGTTGTTTTGTTTCAGGATCCCTCGGTTACACAAGTGACCAACTCTGACGTAGACCACATTGATCAATTTAACCCTTTCCCAGACCATCAGACGGTAAGATCACTTGCTTTTTACCCCTGCATGCGCGCACACACACACACTGATCAAAACTACAGGAACTGACATTGAATAGACTGATGCCCCATTTGATCACAGATTACTGTATTGTGTGTTTTTTTGCCCTGCTTTTTCTCAGTCTGCCATGTGTATTTCCTGTTTCAGGTTAGCCTATCAGGGCCCACCATGCCGGCCTCCAGGATCCCTTCCCAGCCTGCCGTGCTGCAGCCGTCAACAGAGCCCGGCCCACAGGTCAGTGATGACGCCGGATGATGCTGGTCACTAGTTTACAATGGAACCATAAGCCATCAATGTCTTCACATAAGAATGAAAATATGAACTTTTTCCTTTTCCATATTTGACTGTCTACTTGTCCAATACTGATTTTAAAGAAGATATATGGAAGATTTTGCTTCTGGGGGTTAGGGTTCGCCAAATCAAGCTCCCTTTTAAAATGGACCAATATATGGTCCATAAACGAGCTGATTGGCCAGAAAGGGACACACCTCTCCACACCCATGAGCAAAAGTATATATTGTTTACCTCAAACTATTTATGTGGTTACATGTGATGAGAAATGGAATAGCCTAATGTTATATCACGTATGTATGTGAACAATACAGCCAACATTCAAGCCAAAATGACACCTGTCCTCTCTCTCTTCCTGTCCCTCCAGGTGACGGAGGCTGCACGCCAGGCTAGCCTGCTGAGGCAGCAGGAGGAGCTGGAGCGGAAGGCTGCAGACCTGGAGCACAGTGAGAAGGAGTTGCAGAACAGGGGAACCTCAACAGGTCACTCACTCCCTTCTCCTCACACCATATACCTCTATCCTTCCTCTCCTCTCCTCACACCATATACCTCTATCCTTCCTCTCCTCTCCTCACACCATATACCTCTATCCTTCCTCTCCTCTCCTCACACCATATACCTCTATCCTTCCTCTCCCCACACCATATACCTCTATCCTTCCTCTCCTCTCCCCACACCATATACCTCTATCCTTCCTCTCCTCTCCCCACACTATATACCTCTATCCTTCCTCTCCCCACACCATACACCTCTATCCTTCCTCTCCTCTCCTCTCCCCACACCATATACCTCTATCCTTCCTCTCCCCACACCATATACCTCTATCCTTCCTCTCCTCACACCATATACCTCTATCCTTCCTCTCCCCACACCATATACCTCTATCCTTCCTCTCCCCACACCATATACCTCTCTCCTTCCTCTCCTCACACCATATACCTCTATCCTTCCTCTCCTCACACCATATACCTCTATCCTTCCTCTCCTCTCCCCACACCATATACCTCTATCCTTCCTCTCCTCTCCCCACACCATATACCTCTATCCTTCCTCTCCCCACACCATATACCTCTATCCTTCCTCTCCCCACACCATATACCTCTATCCTTCCTCTCCCCACACCATATACCTCTATCCTTCCTCTCCTCTCCTCACACCATATACCTCTATCCTTCCTCTCCTCTCCTCACACCATATACCTCTATCCTTCCTCTCCTCTCCTCACACCATATACCTCTATCCTTCCTCTCCCCACACCATATACCTCTATCCTTCCTCTCCTCTCCCCACACCATATACCTCTACCCTTCCTCTCCTCTCCCCACACTATATACCTCTATCCTTCCTCTCCCCACACCATACACCTCTATCCTTCCTCTCCTCTCCTCTCCCCACACCATATACCTCTATCCTTCCTCTCCCCACACCATATACCTCTATCCTTCCTCTCCTCACACCATATACCTCTATCCTTCCTCTCCCCACACATATACCTCTATCCTTCCTCTCCCCACACCATATACCTCTCTCCTTCCTCTCCTCACACCATATACCTCTATCCTTCCTCTCCTCACACCATATACCTCTATCCTTCCTCTCCTCTCCCCACACCATATACCTCTATCCTTCCTCTCCTCTCCCCACACCATATACCTCTATCCTTCCTCTCCCCACACCATATACCTCTATCCTTCCTCTCCCCACACCATATACCTCTATCCTTCCTCTCCCCACACCATATACCTCTATCCTTCCTCTCCCCACACCATATACCTCGATCCTTCCTCTCCTCTCCTCACACCATATACCTCTGAACATATCCTACCTTAGCCTCACACGCTTTTTCAGTTCTGCCCACACATTTTCTATAGGATTGAGGTCAGGGCTTTGTGATGGCCACTCCAATACCTTGACTTTGTTCTCCTTAAGCCATTTTGCTACAACTTTGGAAGTATGCTTGGGGTCATTGTCCATTTGGAAGACCCATTTGCGACCAAGCTTTAACTCCTTGACTGATGTCTTTAGATGTTGCTAAAATATGTCCACATAATTTTCCTGCCTCATGATTCCATCTATTTTGTGAAGTGCACCAGTCCCTCCTGCAGCAAAGCACCCCCACGACATGATGCTGCCACCCCCGTGCTTCACGGTTGGGATGGTGTTCTTCGGGCCTGCAATCCTCCCCCTTTTTCCTCCAAACATAATGATGGTCATTATGGCCAAACAGTTCTATTTTTGTTTCATCAGACCAGAGGACATTCCTCCAAAAAGTATGATCTTTGTCCCCATGTGCAGTTGCAAACCGTAGTCTGTCTTTTTTATGGTGGTTTTGGAGCAGTGGCTTCTTCCTTACTGAATGGCCTTTCAGGTTATGTCGATATACGACTCGTTTTACTGTGGATATAGATACTTTTGTACCTGTTTCCTCCAGCATCTTCACAAGGCCCTTTGCTGTTGTTCTGGGATTGATTTGCACTTTTCGCACCCAAGTACGTTAATCTCTAGGAGACAGAACGCGTCTCCTTCCTGAGCAGTATGACGGCTGCATGATCCCATGGTGTTTATACTTGCGTACTATTATTTGTACAGATGAACGTGGTACCTTCAGGCATTTGGAAATTGAAAATCCCAAGACACAACCAGACTTGTGGAGGTCTCCAGTTTTTTTTGTGAGGTCTTGGCTGATTTCTCTTGATTTTCCCATGATGTCAAGCAAAGAGGCACTGAGTTTGAAGGTAGGCCTTGAAATACATCCACAGGTACACCTCCAATTAACTCAAATGATGTTAATTAGCCTATCAGAAGCTTCTAAAGCCATGGCATCATTTTCTGGAATTCTCCAAGCTGTTTAAAGGCACAGTCAACTTTGTGTATGTAAACTTCTGACCCACTGGAATTATGATGCAGTGAATTATAAGTGAAATAATCTGTCTGTAAACAATTGTTGGAAAAATTACTTGTCATGCACAAAGTAGATGTCCTAACCGACTTGCCAAAACTATAGTTTGTTAACAAGAAACTTGTGGAGTGGTTGAAAAACAAGTTTTAATGACTACAACCTAAGTGCATGCAAACTTCAAACTTCAACTGTACCTCTGAACATATCCTACCCTCTCCTTCTCCCCACACCATAGACCTCTGAACATATCCTACCCTCTCCTTCTCCTCACAGTAGCCTCTTAGTAGGTTTGGATCAACCCGTATCAATTCAAATCAGGAAGTAAACTGAAATTCCTATGAGGAATTTACCAAAAGGCAGAAAAAAAGAGTGTGTGTGTGTGACAAAACACACATCACGGTGAGGGACAACACTACATAAAGAGAGACTTAAGACGACAACATAGCAAGGCAGCAACACATGACAACACAGCATGGTAGTAACACAACATAGCAACAACATGGTAGCAGCACAAAACATGGTACAAACATTATTGGGCACATACAACAGCGCAAAGGGCAAGAAGGTAGAGACAACAATACGTCACACAAAGCAAACATAACTGTCAGTGTCCATGATTGAGTCTTTGAATGAAGAGATGGAGATCAAATTGTCCAGTTTGAGTGTTTGTTGCAGTTTGTTCCAGTCGCTAGCTGCAGCGAACTGAAAAGACAAGCGACCCAAGGATGTGTGTGCTTTTTGGACCTTTAACAGAATGTGACTGGCAGAACAGGTGTTGTAAGTGGAGGATGAGGGCTACAGTAGATATCTCAGATAGGGGGGAGTGAGGCCTAAGAGGGTTTTATAAATGAGCATCAACCAGTGGGTCTTGCGACGGGTATGCAGAGATGACCAGTTTACAGAGGAGTATAGAGTGCAGTGATGTGTCCTATAAGGAGCATTGGTGGAAAATCTGATGGCCGAATGGTAAAGAACATCTAGCCGCTTGAGAGCACCCTTACCTGCCGATCTATAAATTACGTCTCCGTAATCTAGCACGGATAAGGGGAAAAAGATGATTCTTACAATAGAGCTGTTGGGGAAAAAAGTGAATGATGACATATTAATCAATCCATTTTTATTTCAATTAGGCAAGGACAACAACTGGCCACCTTTTCCCAAGGCTTTTCCCATAAATCCTTGCTTCTACCAGGACTTCTCGGTGGAGATTCCCATGGAGCACCGGAGGGTCTGCCAGATGTTGTACTATCTGTGGATGCGTAAGTACACTGTGTGTGTGTGTGTGTGTGGCACTACTGGTTAGACTGGTTAGTTGCTTTTGTTAAATACAGCAAAGATGTTACCTCACGGTATATTGTAATGTCAGGCACTGCTCTGTCTGCATGGCAGGAGAACAGGGCTAATTGTTGTACATCCCTATACATGTGCCATCTATACATACATACGTACCTATCTATACATGTACCATCTACAGTGCCTTGCGAAAGTATTCGGCCCCCTTGAACTTTGCAACCTTTTGCCACATTTCAGGCTTCAAACATAAAGATATAAAATTGTATTTTTTTGTGAAGAATCAACAACAAGTGGGACACAATCATGAAGTGGAACAACATTTATTGGATATTTCAAACTTTTTAAACAAATCAAAAACTGAAAAATTGGCAGTGCAAAATTATTCAGCCCCTTTACTTTCAGTGCAGCAAACTCTCTCCAGAAGTTCAGTGAGGATCTCTGAATGATCCAATGTTGACCTAAATGACTAATGATGATAAATACAATCCACCTGTGTGTAATCAAGTCTCTGTATAAATGCACCTGCACTGTGATAGTCTCAGAGGTCCGTTAAAAGCGCAGAGAGCATCATGAAGAACAAGGAACACACCAGGCAGGTCCGAGATACTGTTGTGAAGAAGTTTAAAGCCGGATTTGGATACAAAAAGATTTCCCAAGCTTTAAACATCCCAAGGAGCACTGTGCAAGCGATAATATTGAAATGGAAGGAGTATCAGACCACTGCAAATCTACCAAGACCTGGCCGTCCCTCTAAACTTTCAGCTCATACAAGGAGAAGACTGATCAGAGATGCAGCCAAGAGGCTCATGATCACTCTGGATGAACTGCAGAGATCTACAGCTGAGGTGGGAGACTCTGTCCATAGGAAAACAATCAGTCGTATATTGCACAAATCTGGCCTTTATGGAAGAGTGGCAAGAAGAAAGCCATTTCTTAAAGATATCCATAAAAAGTGTTGGTTAAAGTTTGCCACAAGCCACCTGGGAGACACACCAAACATGTGGAAGAAGGTGCTCTGGTCAGATGAAACCAAAATTGAACTTTTTGGCAACAATGCAAAACGTTATGTTTGGCGTAAAAGCAACACAGCTCATCACCCTGAACACACCATCCCCACTGTCAAACATGGTGGTGGCAGCATCATGGTTTGGGCCTGCTTTTCTTCAGCAGGGACAGGGAAGATGGTTAAAATTGATGGGAAGATGGATGGAGCCAAATACAGGACCATTCTGGAAGAAAACCTGATGGAGTCTGCAAAAGACCTGAGACTGGGACGGAGATTTGTCTTCCAACAAGACAATGATCCAAAACATAAAGCAAAATCTACAATGGAATGGTTCAAAAATAAACATATCCAGGTGTTAGAATGGCCAAGTCAAAGTCCAGACCTGAATCCAATCGAGAATCTGTGGAAAGAACTGAAAACTGCTGTTCACAAATGCTCTCCATCCAACCTCACTGAGCTCGAGCTGTTTTGCAAGGAGGAATGGGAAAAAAATTCAGTCTCTCGATGTGCAAAACTGATAGAGACATACCCCAAGCGACTTACAGCTGTAATCGCAGCAAAAGGTGGCGCTACAAAGTATTAACTTAAGGGGGCTGAATAATTTTGCACGCACAATTTTTCAGTTTTTGATTTGTTAAAAAAGTTTGAAATATCCAATAAATGTCGTTCCACTTCATGATTGTGTCCCACTTGTTGTTGATTCTTCACAAAAAAATACAGTTTTATATCTTTATGTTTGAAGCCTGAAATGTGGCAAAAGGTCGCAAAGTTCAAAGGGGCCGAATACTTTCGCAAGGCACTGTGTATATATAGATATATATATATATATATATGTGTATGTATGTATGTATATATATATAAATATATATATATATATATATATATATATATATATATACATACATGCATACATACGTATCTATACATGTACCATCTATATCTATACATACGTACCTATCTATACATGTACCATCTATATCTATACATACATACATACCTATCTATACATGTACCATCTATACATGTACCCATCGATATCTATACCTGTACCATCTATACAGGTATGTATATCTGTCCCCATCTATATCTGTCCCCATCTATATCTGCATCTGTCCCCATCTATATCTGTCCCCATCTATATCTGCATCTGTCCCCATCTATATCTGTACACATCTATATCTGTACCCATCTATATCTGTACACATTTATACCTGTACCACCTATATCTACACCTGTACATCTGTACATACAGTGGGGCAAAAAAGTATTTAGTCAGCCACCAATTGTGCAAGTTCTCCCACTTAAAAAGATGAGAGGCCTGTAATTTTCATCATAGGTACACTTCAACTATGACAGACAAAATGAGAAAAAAAATCCAGAAAATCACATTGTAGGATTTTTTATGAATTTATTTGCAAATTATGGTGGAAAATAAGTATTTGGTTAGCTACAAACAAGCAAGATTTCTGGCTCTCACAGACCTGTATCTTCTTCTTTAAGAAGCTCTTCTGTCCTCCACTCGTTACCTGTATTAATGGAACCTGTTTGAACTTGTTATCAGTATAAAAGACACCTGTCCACAACCTCAAACAGTCACACTCCAAACTCCACTATGGCCAAGACCAAAGAGCTGTCAAAGGACACCAGAAACAAAATTGTAGACCTGCACCAGGCTGGGAAGACTGAATCTGCAATAGGTAAGCAGCTTGGTTTGAAGAAATCAACTGTGGGAGCATTTATTAGGAAATGGAAGACATACAAGACCACTGATAATCTCCCTCGATCTGGGGCTCCACGCAATGACAACAAGTCATGAGCAAAAATCCCGGTGAGCAAAAATCCCAGAACCACACGGGGGGACCTAGTGAATGACCTGCAGAGAGCTGGGACGAAAGTAACAAAGCCTACCATCAGTAACACACTACGACGCCAGGGACTCAAATCCTGCAGTGCCAGACGTGTCCCCCTGCTTAAGCCAGTACATGTCCAGGCCCGTCTGAAGTTTGCTAGAGAGCATTTGGATGATCCAGAAGAAGATTGGGAGAATGTCATATGGTCAGATGAAACCAAAATATAACTTTTTGGTAAAAACTCAACTCGTCGTGTTTGGAGGACAAAGAATGCTGAGTTGCATCCAAAGAACACCATACCTACTGTGAAGCATGGGGGTGGAAACATCATCTGTCCCCATCTATATCTGTATCTGTACCCATCTATATCTGTATCCATCTATATCTGTATCCATCTATATCTGTACCCATCTATATCTGTATCTGTCCCCATCTATATCTGTCCCCATCTATATCTGTACCCATCTATATTTGTACTTGTACCATCTATACCTATACCCATCTATATCTGTACCTGTACCCATCTATCTATATCTATACCTATCTATGCCTCTCTATATACACTACCGTTCAAAAGTTTGGGGTCACTTAGAAATGTCCAGGTTTTTGAAAGGAAAGCTATTTTTTTTGTCCTTTTAAAATAACATCAAATTGATCAGAAATACAGTGCAGACATTGTTAATGTTGTAAATAACTATTGTAGCTGGAAACGGCTGATTTTTAATGGAATATCTACATAGGCATACAGAGGCCCATTATCAGCAACCATCACTCCTGTGTTCCAATGGCACGTTGTGTTAGCTAATCCAAGTTTATCATTTTAAAAGGCTAATTGATCATTAGAAAACCCTTTTACAGCTATGTTAGCACAGCTAAAGAAGCAATAAAACTGTCTTTCTTTAGATTAGTGGAGTACCTGGAGCAGCATTTGTGGGTTCGATTACAAAATGGCCAGAAACAGTCTTTCTTCTGAAACTCGTCAGTTTATTCTTGTTCTGAGAAATGAATGAAGGCTATTCCATATGAGAAATTGCCAAGAAACTGAAGATCTCGTACAACGCTGTGTACTCCTCCCTTCACAGAACAGTGCAAACTGTCTTGTGTGCATGATATTTGTGCGTCTGTAACTTTCTCACTCATCATTATTCACGATTCATTCAGGACTGTCTAATCATGGTAGCGTCCTCATTAATGTAGAAGTGTTTAGAATCATATTATATTCTTATTTACAGCAAAAGTGACTCCAAAATTACACTACTTTATTTACTATTCATTTCTATTGGGCACAAAATAATCTGAAACGCAACCAAAACAAACAGCAAATGCATACAACAAGTTAGAGTCACAAGCTTGATGTTATCATTCTGTGCTGGGAATATGGGACCAAAGACTAAACTTTTGACAACTTTAATACACATAAGTGAATTTGCCCCAATACTTTTGGTCCCCTAAAATGGGAGTATGTACAAAAAGTGCTGTGATTTAAAAATGGTTCACCTGATATGGATGAAAATACCCTTAAATGAAAGCTTACAGTCTGTCACTATAACCTCATAACCATTGTATCATTAGGGGTGCATTCATTAAGGGCGTGTTCACATTGAAAGCATTTTGCAACGTGAAACAAAAATGAGTCCAGGTTGCCTTAACCCTGTTCCAGTCAGTTTTCTTCCGTTTGGTACCTAATGAACACAACCCCCCCCCCCCCCCCCCCCCCTTTTCTCCCTCCCTCCAGTCCACTGTGTGACTCTGTTCCTCAACCTGCTGGCCTGTCTGCTCTACTTCACCGTGGAAACGTCCTTTGGTGTGAACTTTGGCCTGTCCATTCTTTGGCTCATCCTGTTTGCCCCCTGCTCCTTCCTCTGTTGGTACAGACCTGCCTACAAGGCCTTCAAGTGAGTTTACCAGGACCTAGTGAGTTTACCAGGACCTACTGAGTTTACCAGGACCTAGTGAGTTTACCAGGA
The DNA here is from genome assembly GCF_013265735.2 of Oncorhynchus mykiss. Taxonomy (NCBI): domain Eukaryota; kingdom Metazoa; phylum Chordata; class Actinopteri; order Salmoniformes; family Salmonidae; genus Oncorhynchus; species Oncorhynchus mykiss. Next base: position 8,142,697 of record NC_050570.1, read on the forward strand.
CCTACTGAGTTTACCAGGACCTACTGAGTTTACCAGGACCTACCGAGTTTACCAGGACGTACCGAGTTTACCAGGACCTAGTGAGTTTACCAGGACCTACCGAGTTTACCAGGACCTACTGAGTTTACCAGGACCTACTGAGTTTACCAGGACCTACTGAGTTTACCAGGACGTACCGAGTTTACCAGGACCTACCGAGTTTACCAGGACCTAGTGAGTTTACCAGGACCTAGTGAGTTTACCAGGACCTAGTGAGTTTACCAGGACCTACTGAGTTTACCAGGACCTACTGAGTTTACCAGGACCTACTGAGTTTACCAGGACCTACTGAGTTTACCAGGACCTACCAGGACCTACCGAGTTTACCAGGACCTAGTGAGTTTACCAGGACCTAGTGAGTTTACCAGGACCTAGTGAGTTTACCAGGACCTACTGAGTTTACCAGGACCTAGTGAGTTTACCAGGACCTACTGAGTTTACCAGGACCTACTGAGTTTACCAGGACCTAGTGAGTTTACCAGGACCTACTGAGTTTACCAGGACCTACTGAGTTTACCAGGACCTACTGAGTTTACCAGGACCTACTGAGTTTACCAGGACCTAGTGAGTTTACCAGGACCTACTGAGTTTACCAGGACCTACTGAGTTTACCAGGACCTACTGAGTTTACCAGGACCTACTGAGTTTACCAGGACCTAGTGAGTTTACCAGGACCTAGTGAGTTTACCAGGACCTACTGAGTTTGTGGCGAAATCTGCACAGAGCCTTCACCGTGCACTGCCACTTTAAGAGCGCATGAGCAGTAAGGAAGAAGAATATAAAGAGAGCTCGTTCAGCTCTTTGGGGAGGGGCTCTTTGGTGGCGCGACAGTTTGATTGTGTGTGCTGTGCTGCAGAAGTTTTGTTTGTTTTCAGCGTGTGTAGTTTATAGATTATTTAACTCAATCATCGGTGTAATCGCTCTAGGTCGTGGTTGTTTTTGTTTGGGACCACGCCCGTTATGGATCGCATGGATTAGTAGCAACATTGTTGCGAAGCGTTAACATACAAACCATCGGACAGTCAGACAGTACACCTGCACGCCTGAAGACCACAGCTAAGACCTCTCTTGTTCTCTTTCTCTTTTTCTCTTCCCTCTATCGTTCCAGTGCTTTACCCTGAAACAGACTCTCTATTTTTCCAATGCACTTCCCATTGAAGTGCATTAGAGCTGGACTATTATTGCCCTGCCTGAAGTATTTGGACATTTTAGTTAAAAGGGAGGTTGCTTGCCAATTGTGTATTGTTATGTGAACTGTATTGAGATGTACTAATGACATGTGGCTGAGAAGACTGGACATTTTTAAGGCCTTTGTTGTGTCGATGAACACCCCCCACATTCATACCCTCTGCACTCATCTACTAGAAAATAATACAGATTATTGCAAATCCTATGTTGATGACTGGGTTCGTTCTTGTATGAAGTTGCTGTTGAATTGCTCTGCCATTATTAGTATTAGTATTATTGTATGAGGTATTCTTGTTTGGGTTACCCCTGTGCTGTGATGTGGGTTTTATATGGTGTGTATTCTCTTTTCTCTCCACTGGCTATCTGGTAAACAGGCTACACTCTAGGCAGTCTCTTCTGCTGATGTGTGTGGGTCTGGTAGTGGTTCTTTCTATTCTACTCTTTTCCTTTCGGCATGGTTAATACCTGCCTGGCGCCCGAACAAAAGCTTTCTTTACCCCTCTCTAATAAATACCGCTACAGAATTGGCGCCCGAACAGGGACTTGAAGAGAAACACCCATGACACCATCCACACAAGGTTGAATCATGTCTTTTGTTGGAACCCCATACTGTGTCAATGTGGACACACCTGATGGTAATCATGTTCGGGATTCTTTCATTGTGGAAGGACTTAATGAACTAATGGAGTTGGATAGCACTGACCCTAATCCCCAGGTTTCTGGCTCACCTATAACATCTCCACCATTACCCTCCCCTCAAACCCTTCCGGTTACCCTGTCCAGAGAGACTGGGAGAGGTGTCTCTGTGATCCCTGGACAACTGGAACATCAATGGACACACACCAATCATAGTTTGACAATGCAGGAGAATGCCATTCGCAAACTCAGTGAATGTGTGGAGGCTCATCAGACAGATATGCAGAGGAGGTTGGATTACCTTCCCTGTCAAATGGAGGAAAACCAACAACAAATTGTTCAGAGACAGAAATATTTACAAGATTCTCTGAAGCAGGATATTCAAGGAAAACTGCACCGGTTCAAAACACAAATGGAAACTAACCATCATCAAGTCATACTCTTTCTTGAGGACGAACAAAAACGGAGAGCAGAGGAGTCAGCCTCTGTTGTGAAGGGAGTGTGTTCTTATCTGAAGGAAGTTATGGAGGACATGAAGAACTCTCTCACAGGGGAACTACGATTTTTGATTGAACAGACTCAAAAGGACACCGTTAATGAGATGGAAAAAGCACAGAAGGCCACAGACCTTCAACTGGAAGGGCTGCACCAGGAGGTAATGCAGTGCTTTTCCCTTCTGGACAAATCTTCTGCACCGCCCTCAGGTTTTACCTCTGCCACTGGCTTGGCCAGTAAGGTAATAGGAACAGGTAGTACTACAAAAACCCCTCTGAAGATACTGTTAAACAACAGAACTCCCGCTGCCACTGTCATGCCTCCTCTAGAGCGCTCCCTCCCTATCAAACTACTTTTCCCCACTTTTGGCAGCCCAGAAGATGATGTTGATCCACTGTTTTTCTTATCTAAGTGTAATGATTTTCTTTCTATCCGGCCCCTTACTGACTTGGAGGTTCTGGCCACCCTCCGCAGTGTTCTCCATGGTACAGCAAGAGACTGGTGGGAGATAGCCCGTGAACATGTGTCAACCTGGGAGGAGTTTCAAAAAATATTCCTCTTAGCCTTCCTCTCAGAGGACTATGGGGATGAACTGGCGGAACGTGTTCGTAACAGAGTCCAGGGTGAAGCAGAGCCAATACGGGACTTTGCCTTCTCCTATCGAGTTCTATGTAGAAGATGGAAGGCTGACATTACTGAGCAGGAGATGGTCAAACTCCTTCTTAAGAACATGGTTCCCCGCCTTGCTAGTCAACTTCGAGAACGTGTGCAAAATGTGGATGATCTGGTGCGGCTTGGGACTCAGTTTGAGAAGGACTGGAAGCGCCACCTCCAAACTAAAAACCCGGTTCCCTCATCCCAGTATACCAATAACTCTCCTGGGGCTAAACCGTCTCAGATATTTGTACCCAAGATCCAGGACAAAAGTCCAGTTATGTGTTGGAGGTGTAAAGTCCAACATCCTCCAGATTCTTGCCCGCTCTATGTCCAGCGTCAGGATTCAGGAAAAGGTCGGAAAGGACCGAAGACTGAAAGTCTAGACAGGCGTGGTGGCTTGCATACAATTGGGTCAGCCTTAATGCCCACCGTGAAGCCTTTAGACAGCACAGCTAGCGGTCTTATTCCTATTCCGCAACAACTATTGGTTCCTCTGACTGTTAGGAACTGGAGAGGGAAGGCCATAATCGACACAGGGGCATCTTACACCCTGATGCAAGAGGCCCTGTGGCAGAACATGGCATTACCTCATGAGGAGCTACGAACATGGGAGGAGGGACCATTGTACTTGGCCAATGGAGAACCTACCACTCCCTTGGGCTGGATTAGTATAATAATACAACTGCATGGTGAGACTATTAACCTTCCTGTGGCAATTCTTGCAGATTCAAGCCTTGCATTTGCTGTAGTCCTTGGCCTAGACTTCCTGTTCTTCAGTGGACTGACCATCTCGATGTCCGAACCCTCCTATCGGCTGCACTCTGACTATTCTCAGCCTCATCCATTTCAACCTGGTAATGCACTGATTTCAGGTTGGAGCCTGCTACATTATGCAGAGTCCGGACAAGGTCAAGTCAGAGACAGAGAAAATATAAAGAGACAAAGACAAAAACATGTTCCACCAGTGAAGTCTGAGAACCCAACTATCACCCTGATTACCGCCGTACCCCCCCTTCTATCCGAGAGCAAAAGCAAACCTGATGCTGATTTCTACATCAAACAAGCGGTGGAACAGGCATGTGTGTCGGATGATGAAAGGTGGCAGCTATCCCAGATGTTGGACGTGAACAGTGAGGTCTGTACTCTTACACTCGGCCGTACAACCGTCTTCAAACATAAAATCTATACCCGGCATGAGGTCCCTATTAAGCAGCGTCCCTACAGGCTGTCCCCCGCCAAACTGGCCATTCTCAATGAACAGCTCAAAAGCATGTTGGAGAATGGAATTGTGGAACCTTCTTTTTCCGGATGGGCTTCTCCGGTTGTCCTGATTCCTAAGAAAGATGGTGGATATCGATTCTGTGTGGACTACAGGAAGCCGAATGCCATAACAGAAAGTGATGCCTACCCTCTACCAAACATAAATGACATACTGGAATCTCTGGCAGGAGCATCCATCTTTAGTAATCTGGATCTGAACAGTGGCTATTGGCAGGTGTCAATGGATCCCGCTAGTCAGGACAAGACTGCCTTTGTCACCCCTGCTGGTTTGTACTCCTTCAAAGTCATGCCTTTTGGTTTGAAGAATGCTCCAGCAACCTTCCAAAGATTGATGGAGACTGTCCTGGGAGATCTGAGGGGTAGAAATTGTCTTGTGTATCTGGATGACATCATAATCTACTCCTCCTCTGTTGCGGATCATCTGCAAGACATTCAGTCCGTCTTCGACAGACTAAAGGCTGCAGGTTTGACCTTGAACTTGAAGAAGTGTCGTTTCTGTCTGCCAGAACTCAAGTTCCTTGGTCATGTGGTTAATGCTGAAGGTATCCATGCAGATCCAGCCAAAGTTGCAGCCGTGCAGGAATTCCCAATTCCCACATCCATCAAGGCTGTTCAGCGGTTTCTGGGTATGGCTGGATGGTACCACAGGTTTGTGCCTGACTTTTCAAAGGTAGCCGAACCCCTCAATCACCTTAAGAAGAAAGGTGTGAAATTCCAATGGACCCCTGCATGCCAAGGTGCATTTGAAGCACTCAAAAACAGTCTAATTACTCCTCCAGTGCTTGGACATCCTAACCTGAATGCTCATTTCATTGTGTACACGGATGCAAGTCAAACAGGACTTGGAGCAGTCTTGGCTCAACAAACAGGACTTGGAACAGAAGAAGTTCTTGCCTATGCAAGTCGCACCCTTAATTCAGCCGAGAGGAATTATTCAACGACTGAAAGGGAATGCCTCGCTGTGGTCTGGGCTTTGGAGAAATGGAGCTACTACTTGGAGGCAAAGATCTTCACCGTTGTCACAGACCACGCTGCTCTGCAGTGGGTTCTGGCATCAGGCAAGACCAACAGCCGTCTTATTCGCTGGTCTATCAGACTGCAGAAGTTTGACTTCATCATTGAGTATCGCAAAGGAAAACTGAACGTTGTACCAGATGCCCTTTCTCGGATTACAGAGACTGCCAATGTTTGTCCTCCCTTGTGCAGTACCTATACTACCGCTAAATGTCTGGATGATTCCTTTCCTCTGGATGATGAGAGTGTATGGAGAGCACAGCAGAAGGATGCTGCCATCATGGCGATCCACAAGAGTCTGTCTGAAGAAGACTCCAAGAGTCGCTTCAATGATAAGTATAGCATAATTCAGGATAAAGTGTATCGGAAAACTCCAAGAGGGGATGGAATACACAGCACCCATTATCGCGTCTTCATTCCCTCTACATTGTGTGACCAGATAATCCAAGCTTATCATGCCAATCCCATGAGTGGCCATCTTGGAGTTTTTAAAACTTATCGAAGACTACAAGATGTGGTTTACTGGCCAGGCATGTGGGTTGATACCCGGAAGTTTGTACAGCAGTGTGAAGTCTGCCAGAAATACAAACCAGACATTGGCAGACCTGCCGGGAAAATGCAGCAGACCGTGGTGAACCATCCAAATGAAATGTTGGGAATTGACCTCATGGGACCTTTTCCTCCCAGCCGGGGGACACGGAATGAATTTTTATTGGTGGTAGTGGACTACTACACACACTGGGTGGAGTTGTTTCCCCTCCGCAAAGCCACTGCATCAGCCATTGCTCTAATTCTGCGAAGGGAGGTTTTTACCAGATTCGGAATTCCGGACCAAATCCTCTCTGACCGAGGTCCGCAGTTCATATCAGGAATATACAAAGAGCTCTGTACCTACTGGGGTGTAATTGCCAAGCTGACCACAGCCTACCATCCTCAGACCAACCTGACCGAGAGGGTAAACCGAACCCTGAAGGGGATGATTGCTTCATTCGTGGGGGATCAGCACACAAGGTGGGATCAGCATCTTCCAGAATTTCGCTTTGCACTGAACTCTGCCGTGCAGGAGACTTCTGGGGTCACTCCCGCCGAACTCCACCTGGGAAGACCACTAAAAGGACCGATGGACAGGGTCTTGCAAAGTTCGAATGTTTCACCTGACTGCCCAGCGTTTGATGCCGTACAACACCACCACACCTTGCTAGCCAGAGTGGAGGCCAGCAAAACCAAAGCCAAACAACGACAGCTGAGAAACTATGACAAACATAGACGAGACGTGTGTTTTCCACCCCAGTCTCGTGTCTGGGTACGTTCACATCATCTGTCAAAGGCATCTAAGAAGTTCACTGCCAAGCTAGCTTCGAGATGGAAAGGTCCATACCGTGTAGTGCAGCAGTTGGGACCAGTGAACTACTTGGTCTGTTTGGAGGACACTGGGGAAGATGTCAGGACAGTGCATGTTGTTGACCTAAAGCCCTGCTACCCTACGGCAGAAGAGCTGGATCGCAGGCAAAAGCAACACCTGCAGGACCTCTTCGTGGAGGACTCTGATGAGGAGGACTTCCCTGGTTTTGTGTAGCAGGAACATGAACCTGTCAAAGCCTGCATCCTCTCTGTTTCTACAGGCATTGTTTTTTCATGGGGGGAGGAGTGTGGCGAAATCTGCACAGAGCCTTCACCGTGCACTGCCACTTTAAGAGCGCATGAGCAGTAAGGAAGAAGAATATAAAGAGAGCTCGTTCAGCTCTTTGGGGAGGGGCTCTTTGGTGGCGCGACAGTTTGATTGTGTGTGCTGTGCTGCAGAAGTTTTGTTTGTTTTCAGCGTGTGTAGTTTATAGATTATTTAACTCAATCATCGGTGTAATCGCTCTAGGTCGTGGTTGTTTTTGTTTGGGACCACGCCCGTTATGGATCGCATGGATTAGTAGCAACATTGTTGCGAAGCGTTAACATACAAACCATCGGACAGTCAGACAGTACACCTGCACGCCTGAAGACCACAGCTAAGACCTCTCTTGTTCTCTTTCTCTTTTTCTCTTCCCTCTATCGTTCCAGTGCTTTACCCTGAAACAGACTCTCTATTTTTCCAATGCACTTCCCATTGAAGTGCATTAGAGCTGGACTATTATTGCCCTGCCTGAAGTATTTGGACATTTTAGTTAAAAGGGAGGTTGCTTGCCAATTGTGTATTGTTATGTGAACTGTATTGAGATGTACTAATGACATGTGGCTGAGAAGACTGGACATTTTTAAGGCCTTTGTTGTGTCGATGAACACCCCCCACATTCATACCCTCTGCACTCATCTACTAGAAAATAATACAGATTATTGCAAATCCTATGTTGATGACTGGGTTCGTTCTTGTATGAAGTTGCTGTTGAATTGCTCTGCCATTATTAGTATTAGTATTATTGTATGAGGTATTCTTGTTTGGGTTACCCCTGTGCTGTGATGTGGGTTTTATATGGTGTGTATTCTCTTTTCTCTCCACTGGCTATCTGGTAAACAGGCTACACTCTAGGCAGTCTCTTCTGCTGATGTGTGTGGGTCTGGTAGTGGTTCTTTCTATTCTACTCTTTTCCTTTCGGCATGGTTAATACCTGCCTGGCGCCCGAACAAAAGCTTTCTTTACCCCTCTCTAATAAATACCGCTACAAGTTTACCAGGACCTACTGAGTTTACCAGGACCTACTGAGTTTACCAGGACGTACCGAGTTTACCAGGACCTACCGAGTTTACCAGGACCTACCGAGTTTACCAGGACCTACCGAGTTTACCAGGACCTACCGAGTTTACCAGGACCTACTGAGTTTACCAGGACGTACCGAGTTTACCAGGACCTACCGAGTTTACCAGGACCTACTGAGTTTACCAGGACCTACCAGGACCTACTGAGTTTACCAGGACCTACCAGGACCTACTGAGTTTACCAGGACCTACTGAGTTTACCAGGACGTACCGAGTTTACCAGGACCTACTGAGTTTACCAGGACCTACCAGGACCTACTGAGTTTACCAGGACCTACTGAGTTTACCAGGACCTACCAGGACCTACTGAGTTTACCAGGACCTACCAGGACCTACTGAGTTTACCAGGACCTAGTGAGTTTACCAGGACCTACTGAGTTTACCAGGACCTAGTGAGTTTACCAGGAACTACTGAGTTTACCAGGACCTAGTGAGTTTACCAGGAACTACTGAGTTTACCAGGACCTAGTGAGTTTACCAGGACCTAGTGAGTTTACCAGGACCTAGTGAGTTTACCAGGACCTAGTGAGTTTACCAGGACCTAGTGAGTTTACCAGGACCTAGTGAGTTTACCAGGACCTACTGAGTTTACCAGGACCTACTGAGTTTACCAGGACCTACTGAGTTTACCAGGACCTACTGATCTTCACAAGAAGTTATTTAATTAATAAGAGATTCTATAATCTTTCATGTTTGCATATAGCTAATTTGTGCATCCAATTGGTTTGCATGCCACTGTGCTTCGGCTGACAACAAGGCCTTGTTTATCTGGTGGATCACAAAGAGCATTTTAAAGTCCATCCCAGGATTTCAGTGTGTTTTGTGTGTGATATTTGCATGCAGAATAGTTCATTTTCAAATTTGTCACAAATGCACTGACAGGGCCTCCCGGGTGGCGCAGTGGTTAAGGGCGCTGTACTGCAGCGCCAGCTGTGCCATCAGAGACTCTGGGTTCGCGCCCAGGCTCTGTCGTAACCGGCCGCGACCGGGAGGTCCGTGGGGCGACGCACAATTGGCCTAGCGTCGTCCGGGTTAGGGAGGGGTTGGTCGGTAGGAATATCCTTGTGTCATCGCGCACCAGCAACTCCTGTGGCGGGCTGGGCGCAGTGCGCGCTAACCAAGGTTGCCAGGTGCACGGTGTTTCCTCCGACACATTGGTGCGGCTGGCTTCCGGGTTGGCTGTGCGCTGTGTTAAGAAGCAGTGCGGCTTGGTTGGGTTGTGTATCGGAGGACGCATGACTTTCGACCTTCGTCTCTCCCGAGCCCGTATGGGAGTTGTAGCGATGAGACAAGATAGTAGCTACTAAAACAATTGGATACCACGAAATTGGGGAGAAAAAGGGGTAAAACATTTTTTTTTAAATAATAATAAAAAAATACAAAAAAATGCACTGCCGGGATGAAAGGTTTGTTTAAGTGTGGCTTGATTTAACCATTTTATGCGGTAAAAGTGCTGATTGGTTAATGGTGATTGGTCACATTTGTAAGCTGTTGATTTAGCTAAAAAAAAGTATGCAATTGCAAGATACTGGAGGGACTGATTTGAAACATTGCTGTAGCAAGGTAAAAGTATTATTTATATATTATAAACTGGGTGGTTCGAGCCCTGAATGCTGATTTGGCTGACAGTCGTGGTATATCAGACCGTATGACAAAACATGTCCTTTTTACTGCTCTAACTGTTGGCATCCTGTCCAAACACAGAGAAACAGTGAAGTGTTTAAAAAAAAAAAGAAATAAGGCTTTTATTTCCCAATTTACTGCCAAATGGTGTTATTTAATTCTGTGTTCTCTAAACCCTGGGTCTCTGCAGGTCGGACTGCTCCTTCAGTTACTTCTTCTTCTTCTTTGTGTTCTTCTGCCAAGTGGTGGTGTTCATTATCCAGTCTGTGGGCTTCCCCAAATTGGGAAACAGGTGGGTGTGAGGAACAGGTCTGAGTGAGTGGGATGCTATGGATGTCAAATTGATGTTGTTTTTTATCTTCAATCTGTGTGTGTTCACCAGTCCAACCAGGGCCCATATACACCAGACCAAGATTATGAGTACTGATCTAGGATCTGTTTTCCCTTTTTAGGTCAGAATAAATATGAGTATAATGGCAATGAGGGACCTGATCCTAGATCAGCACTCTGAGATGCTTTGTTGGGTTCACAAACATTTTATCTTGCCACTGTATATATAGTGCATTCTATAAATATTGTGACTTTAAACCATATAATTGTTCAATGGTGACTAACATGTATATTTTATAACAATTTCAAAGGAAAATGCATTTCCGCGTTCGACTAAATTAAACAATTTACCGTATATTGATTTCTTCTTGATTCCAGTGGTTGGATCACCTCGTTGTTGGCCTTCGCCTCCAACAAGGCGGTGGGAGCCATCATGATGGTGGTGGCCTACTTCTTCACTGCCTGTGCTGTCAGTCATCCTGCTGTGGATGGTACGTGGCGTTACCGTAACTCCCTGGGAGAATCTCTATTGCATTTCCTTGATTCCTCGCATCCTCACCACCTCATCAAAACCCATCAGATGAGAAGGTCAGAGGGGAGGAACCTCTGACCTCATCCAGTTGATTTTAGGAATTTAACCACGGTGTAGTGACTGTATCCATGTAGTTAAACAGAATGTAAGCTGGTGAGATCAGGATGCTTCTTACGGCTAAGTTATAATTAACCTGATTAATTTTATCAACCATCTAATTATTAGAATCAGGTGTGCTAGATTAGGATTGGAGTGAATTTACAGGACGGTAGCTCTCCAGGGACAGGGTTGGAGAGAACCTAGAGGACGGTAGCTCTCCAGGGACAGGGTTGGAGAGAACCTAGAGGACGGTAGCTCTCCAGGGACAGGGTTGGAGAGAACCTAGAGGACGGTAGCTCTCCAGGGACAGGGTTGGAGAGAACCTAGAGGACGGTAGCTCTCCAGGGACAGGGTTGGAGAGAACCTAGAGGACGGTAACTCTCCAGGGACAGGGTTGGAGAGAACCTAGAGGACGGTAGCTCTCCAGGGACAGGGTTGGAGAGAACCTAGAGGACGGTAGCTCTCCAGGGACAGGGTTGGAGAGAACCTAGAGGACGGTAGCTCTCCAGGGACAGGGTTGGAGAGAACCTAGAGGACGGTAGCTCTCCAGGGACAGGGTTGGAGAGAACCTAGAGGACGGTAGCTCTCCAGGGACAGGGTTGGAGAGAACCTAGAGGACGGTAGCTCTCCAGGGACAGGGTTGGAGAGAACCTAGAGGACGGTAACTCTCCAGGGACAGGGTTGGAGAGCCCTGCTATACATTCTATACTATAACCCCTAATGATGTGGTGTCCTCCCCCAGGTGCACAGCCAGTACAGGCGTACCGGGGCCAGCTTCCAGAAGGCCCAGCAGGAGTTCTCCCAGGGCGTGCTCACCAACAAGACCTTCCAGACGGCTGCCACCTCCGCAGCCGCCTCCACTGCCTTCCAGGGGAACAACTAGACCCAGGCCGGGCTAACTCAACCCCCAGATACCCCCTTCACTCTCCACCCGTTGAGACTCTGTTGTAAAGGAACCACTGGTTTAGTCTCTCAACAATGGTGTCTTTTCAGCATCCTTTAATTTCAATGTACAAATGAAGACCACGAGTGTTGCTTTTAGCAGGGTGAAACCTGAATGAAAAATATAATGACGTTTAAAGTGTGTACTCTGTCTCATAAGACTATGATAATCACCTAGGTTATTAGTTACCAGGGCTACTGTAATTATTAGATGCATATGTTCCATTATACTTAGAAATCACCTCAAACTAACGCACCTTCAGATCCACAACATTTCATTAGCCTTTTCAGATAGTTTTCGTCAAAATGAGGTACTTTGTTTCCAATATCTTCATGTTGTACATAGTCCTGCTGTATGTGTAGAGTATTGGCTTTGGCAATGAGAGACAGGTGTTGTGTAAGAATGGCTTGAATATTTAACAGCAGGTTGGTTTGTCAGTATAGGCTGTCCCATTCAACTTAAAGGGACAGTTCACCCCATTGTCAGTATAGGCTGTCCTATTCAACTTAAAGGGACAGTTCACCCCATTGTCAGTATAGGCTGTCCTATTCAACTTAAAGGGACAGTTCACCCCATTGTCAGTATAGGCTGTCCTATTCAACTTAAAGGGACAGTTCACCCCATTGTCAGTATAGGCTGTCCTATTCAACTTAAAGGGACAGTTCACCCCGGAACCAAAGTTTGTCATTTTCATACCCCTGCCTGGTAAACTTGGCTTTTGGAATGGACTATACCTTTTGACCAAAACCTTGACGTGTGCCTTGACCAGTGTCTCTCCAGTTTGTCGCTGTAGCCATTGGTTCCTACGTTAACCAACCATTTTGCTCTTTTTTATTGTGGGAGAAATTCCGTTATTAAAGAACTATTTTTTTATATATAAAAAAAAAAAAAAAATGTATGACACATGCTCATCGTTCATACTATCGTGTCGACCTGAATCGTGCTGTACACACACTTTTTTTTTTTCTTCACATTGTCCTTTCCAGCACGGTTCAGGCAACTATGCTGGATGAATAACCAGGCCAGTAGACTTCTGTTCAGCTCAGCTCAGTAGTGTGAAAATGGTATCATTTAGATTGACAAACTCACGCCACCAACAGATTCATCATGTGAACAATGAGAAATAGCTCTTTGCTCTGCTTTTGATTAGTGTTTTGGTAACTCAGGTCGGGAAGCGCTTGTCACTCAAAATTAGAGCTGGACAAAGTAGAGCTGAGTGGTCAAACAATAAGATATATGCTCTTATTTGAGATGTCTTTCTTACTGTAACACAAATGATTAGACAAAAGATCAAGTACTTAAATGATTTGTGACTGGATTGATGTAAACAATCTATTTTATCATTTTGATTTGCCACATTCACAGGAGCAATGTATGTATACATTTGTATAAGTGGCGGTTTAAATGTAAGACTTAAATCAAAAAATCAACAAAGCAAATCGATCATGAAGAATGTAATATTTGATCTATTGGTTTACTAAAGTTTTTTTTTTAATGTATCTCAAATCAGTGTTACTTATCATAAAAATACTATTGATATTGAAATAGATTTTGTTTTCTTAATTCATATCTGTGTGAATATAACCTTTGACCTGCATTGTTTTAGGAGTGGAGAATTTTATATGGCCTTTTTGACATTCAAATTATAAAAACTTGTAGCATTTTTCTAATAAAAAAATGTTTGCTTTAATTGATACAATTGTTGTTTTTAAAGGAAGATAAGTTAACATAACATACGTGTGGTTTGGGAATGAATCCGTTTCTTCCTTCCTTGAAGTGATCACTAATCTAACATTTTAATTGGACAGGTGAGAGCAAGGCTTCTGCTGCATTGCCATCACCACTCCGGTCATATCAGTACCGAGATAATGGCACCCTAATTCCCTACAAAGTGCTCTCCTTTTTGACTAGAGATGCAGCCTACTTTTAGGAAACTAGGAAGGAAGGATGCAATTCTGAAGTATTGGAATGGGACCAATATTGAAATGCACTGTAGCCTTTTATTTCCTCCACCTTGACCCTTGACCCACTCCACCACTACACTGTCTGATGCTGCAGTGACTTTGCAATAAAGAACACACAGAACAGCAGCTGATGCTCTCCTCTCTCCAGGGTGCAGGCCAGAATAACAACCAAGCCTCCTCCGCCTCCTCTTTCTCCTCCCCCCTCTCCTACTCCACCTTCATGAAATGGGCCAGACAGCGTCCCAGCCAACCATCGCCTCTTCATCCTCCTCCCTCTCCTCTTCCTCCTCACATACCTCTGCTATCAACAAATGGGCCAGACGGCATCCCAGCCAACCACCTGACCCTGCACACCACTCATTCAGATCCCAGGCTGTAAGACACAGCGACCCAGTGGAATTCTCCTGACGCTTCACAGGTACATTACACGGCAGGGCAGCTATTTATAAGTCGAACAAAGGAATCGAGGTCGACGAGGCGAGGAGCAGTCAGAGTTTGAACACTGGAGGGAGGCAAGGAGGAGGCTGTACCTGTTGTACTATGTAGCTAACCAATGGAACAGATTGTTGTGGTTTTCTTTGCAGGAACTGTGGGATGTTCGAGTCATAGCCTGGACCCAGATCTGTTGGACATGGGTCCAGGCCTGGACCCAGTCAGCCTGGACCCATGTCTTGTCGACATATAAGGTAATCGATGGCCATCAATCACCATAGGGTTTGGGAAGACAGCACAAACAGATCTGGGACCAGGCTAGTCGAGGCCTATCTTGTTAAATAGATAGATTCTGAATGTACAGAGTTTTGGAGGTGTTGGTTGACTGGTATCAGAACGAGAAAGTGACATTTTAGAAAAGGAAACAAAATATGCTTCGAAAAGGGACGTGTGTTCAGAGAGGTCAAGCAGCAGAGGTCACTCCAGCTCTTCATGAGTTAGTAACTTGTACATTTACATAATTGGCATGGCAACACCTACCATAAAGAAGCTAAGCTGATAGCTCTCACAAAAACTTGGGATTTGACTTATCCTAATTGTTTTATTATTAACAAACAGCACTGCAGGGATATGAATGGGATATGAATGACAGGGAATATTCATTTTTAAACTAGGAGAGTCAATGTTTTTTTTCCCCAGTAGGGGGCAGCACGCTGGAGTTTCTGGAACATGCTGAAATGAAGAGCTGACTCACCGCTCGGTGCTTGGATCATATGAGGAGACTGGGTATGGTTGTAACACAATTTAATACAAATAACATCTGTCCTCTACAAATTAGTGAAGTTATTATATACCTCACTCAAACCGCAAATGCATGGTTTTGTTTTAAATACAATTTATCCCATAGTCTGTCTCAGTTTGCTTGTTGAGGTTAAATGTAACAGTTGGGGGAAAAAAATCATGATTTATCAACTAAACGTTAAAAATACTTGAGAACATGAGAACTCACATCGCCATGTGGCAGAAATGATATTACAAATTATACACTGTTTATTGTTGAACTCAATCCACAGGCCCTTCTCAACTATTCAACGACATTTGAACTAAACAGTGTGTGTGTGTGTGTGTGTGTGTGTGTGTGTGTGTGTGTGTGTGTGTGTGTGTGTGTGTGTGTGTTACATGTACGCTCAACCAGAGTCACAGTTGTGACAGTGGCACGGTAGACCTGGGTTTACAGGCTTGGTGGGCCCATCGGTATTCACAGCACTGCACCTAGACCTTCTTAGACTTGTTACAACTAACCCTGACCCTTGCAGCCATTAGCTAGCTTCAATTTTAAAACTTAAACATCGATAAATTACATCAAATATTTCTACACAGATTGGTTAGAAACCTGATATAAGTTTGGCGAATCTAACTACAAAGCAGGTGATACCATCATCTCCCCCTCCCAAAAATAAAAAAATAAAGAATATGTTACCTCAAAATCATATTTTGCTCAACAGTTTTGCTTCTACACATGAGGGTTGAGGACTAAACTGAGCATGTGCAAAGTGAATTACATGATTCTACCTTGCTCCTGGTTGGAGGAATTGAAAGATTCCAACTATCCCAAGTTACAACCATCCCCAGTCTCCCCCAACCTGCAGCCCATATTGTACATGTACTGCTTTGTGTATTTATTCAACTGAACTATCTATGAATGCCTGTCTGCCTGCCTGCCTGTCTGTCTGTCTGTCTGTCTGTCTCCCTCCCTCCCTCCAAAATAACCTAAAATATAGCCTATTGGAACTCCAGCCTTTTAACCCAATTGCATCAACCTTCAGAAAAGGTTATCATCAAGTCCTGTGGTGATGGTTTCTGATGGAACACCTTCTGCTATATATTTAGATGTGTGAACCGCAGGCACAAGGGTAGTGTCCCAAATAGAACCCTATTCTCTACAAAGTGCACTACTCCCTATGTGGCCTGGTCAAAAGTAGTGCACTATATAGGGAATAGGGTGCCATTTGGGAGAAAAGTCAAAGTCAACGAGGAGAAAAGCTGAATTAGGCAGTCACAGAGAATAAAGAGAGTTTGAAGACTGGTCTATGCACTGAACTCACCGCACGGGCCTGAATTGGGAAATAGCAACTGATATCTTTGACATTTTCCACTGATCATATTAATATCCTCTTCCACTGTAGCAGATTCCTGGGTTAGTCCATTGAACAAATGGGAAATGGGCTACAAATTAATTTTAGACACATCAAAAGTCCCTAAAATAGTGCCTTTATATATTAAATATAAAAAATAGTTTTCACTACATTTTAGCCATCTAAATAAAAATCTAGCAACTAAATCACACTTTTTATCTGACTAATTAATTTAATTAGTGTTGTGGGAGTCCTATTGCAATGACTAAGGCTTGTCTTTACTTTTAACATAATTAAATTGCTAAACATTGATAATGATGTCTTAAGAGGCTTCCTCTGCATTTTTGTTTAGAATTCATCCAAGCTTGTCTGACAGACCCAGTAGAAATACAACGAAGGCAGGATCTCTGAGGCAGCAAGAGATCTGTGTTCGGCGGTCCACTTCTGGACCTTTTTTGGAACACCATTATTTTTCCTCTTACTGAGATTCACTGAAATAAATCATTCTCTCTACTATTATTCTGACATTTCACATTCTTAAAATAAAGTGGTGATCCTAACTGACCTAAGACAGGGATTTCTTTTACTAGGATTAAATGTCAGGAATTGTGAAAAAACTGAGTTAAAATGTATTTGGCTAAGGTGTATGTAAACTTCTGACTTCAACTGTAGATATAGTTTTTTGTGTGCTCTAGTGCAACCGTGTCTAGATGGAATTTGCATTTGTTGTCCTGGCCACTGGACCTTTATTGGAAAACCATTATTTTTGTCTTACAGAGATTTACTGTCAAGGCCCAAGTCTGACAGAATCTGTGCAGAAGATTGAGGTGCTGCTGTAGGCCCTTCTTGATTGGGTATAGGAGCACCAGATAATCTGCAATTTGACATTTGATTTCCAAGTCCAGTAGGGTGAGGCCAGGTGCTGCAGACTGTTCTAGTGCCCTCCCCAATTCATTGATATACACGGAGTATCAGTGGCGGTCGGTGTAGTTTAAGATGATAAATGATATTCCATTCCCCAGTTCAATGTAACATGGATAGGTTTGGTCTACTGCATGATACTCTAATGTTCCCTGTACTCATCATGGGGTTGCTACAACCTAGTCTGTCGCTACAAAACCTAGTCTGTCGCTACAACCTAGTCTGTCGCTACAAAACCTAGTCTGTCGCTACAACCTAGTCTGTCGCTACAAAACCTAGTCTGTCGCTACAACCTAGTCTGTCGCTACAACCTAGTCTGTCGCTACAAAACCTAGTCTGTCGCTACAAAACCTAGTCTGTCGCTACAAACTAGTCTGTCGCTACAACCTAGTCTGTCGCTACAACCTAGTCTGTTGTCGCTACAACCTACTCTGTTGTCGCTACAACCTAGTCTGTCGCTACAAAACCTAGTCTGTCGCTACAACCTAGTCTGTCACTACAACCTAGTCTGTTGTCGCTACAACCTAGTCTGTCGCTACAAAACCTAGTCTGTCGCTACAACCTAGTCTGTCGCTACAAAACCTAGTCTGTCGCTACAACCTAGTCTGTCGCTACAAAACCTAGTCTGTCGCTACAACCTAGTCTGTCGCTACAAAACCTAGTCTGTCGCTACAAAACCTAGTCTGTCGCTACAACCTAGTCTGTCGCTACAACCTAGTCTGTCGCTACAACCTAGTCTGTCGCTACAACCTAGTCTGTCGCTACAAAACCTAGTCTGTCGCTACAACCTAGTCTTTCGCTACAACCTAGTCTTTCGCTACAACCTAGTCTGTCGCTACAACCTAGTCTGTCGCTACAAAACCTAGTCTGTCGCTACAACCTAGTCTGTCGCTACAAAACCTAGTCTGTCGCTACAAAACCTAGTCTGTCGCTACAACCTAGTCTGTCGTTACAAAACCTAGTCTGTCGCTACAACCTAGTCTGTCGCTACAAAACCTAGTCTGTCGCTACAACCTAGTCTGTCGCTACAAAACCTAGTCTGTCGCTACAACCTAGTCTGTCGCTACAAAACCTAGTCTGTCGCTACAAAACCTAGTCTGTCGCTACAACCTAGTCTGTCGCTACAAAACCTAGTCTGTCGCTACAAAACCTAGTCTGTCGCTACAACCTAGTCTGTCGCTACAACCTAGTCTGTCGCTACAAAACCTAGTCTGTCGCTACAAAACCTAGTCTGTCACTACAACCTAGTCTGTCGCTACAAAACCTAGTCTGTCGCTACAAAACCTAGTCTGTCGCTACAAAACCTAGTCTGTCGCTACAAAACCTAGTCTGTCGCTACAACCTAGTCTGTCGCTACAACCTAGTCTGTCGCTACAACCTAGTCTGTCGCTACAAAACCTAGTCTGTCGCTACAACCTAGTCTGTCGCTACAACCTAGTCTGTCGCTACACAACCTAGTCTGTCGCTACAACCTAGTCTGTCGCTACAACCTAGTCTGTCGCTACAATCCTAGTCTGTCGCTACACAACCTAGTCTGTCGCTACAACCTAGTCTGTCGCTACAACCTAGTCTGTCGCTACAACCTAGTCTGTTGTCGCTACAACCTAGTCTGTCGCTACAACCTAGTCTGTCGCTACAAAACCTAGTCTGTCGCTACAAAACCTAGTCTGTCGCTACAAAACCTAGTCTGTCGCTACAACCTAGTCTGTTGTCGCTACAACCTAGTCTGTTGTCGCTACAACCTAGTCTGTCGCTACAACCTAGTCTGTCGCTACAAAACCTAGTCTGTCGCTACAACCTAGTCTGTTGTCGCTACAACCTAGTCTGTTGTCGCTACAACCTAGTCTGTTGTCGCTACAACCTAGTCTGTTGTCGCTACAACCTAGTCTGTTGTCGCTACAACCTAGTCTGTTGCTACTACAACCTAGTCTGTTGCTACTACAACCTAGTCTGTTGCTACTACAACCTAGTCTATGAAACTTTAGAAAGTAGGTTCATAGGTCAAGATAATTTGTAGTAACCAAGGTGACCGAAAGTAATACATTCAATGCACACTCATACCTGCATCTATCTCTTCTAGGCATGTAATCATTAGTCCAAACAGTTGCGTTTTACAATCAAAACGAGAGTTTATATTGGACAGATTCAGATAGGTCTTTCCCAGTTTAGGTTTGCTTCTGTTTTAAGAAAAGGTTTTCAACAGAATCGGCAGAATGAAAACAAAGTTCAGCCACATACAAACAGCATCATCTCTTTGCTCATTGTATAATTCCTTCTTGTGTCTACACGCTCGCACCTCCTCTCACCTTTTCCTTTCGTTTGGGGACTTCAGTGCACAACACATCTGCTGTCTGCAGTGGAGTGTATTCATGGATGCCAAGGGAAGCCAGTCTTCAGCAAATATTTGACCAATTAAAAAAAATACCAATGATAAAATAATGTATCTTTCATCTATCTCAGTGTTTTCATAATTTCCCATCAATTGGCATGTGGTTGAATCTCTCCGGAGAAATCATCAGAGGGAGGGAAACAGCGCCCCTCTGTCTCTGTATGTGTAGCCCATGTATGTGATGCTGTCTGGACAAAAAGTGTATAACATGCTGCCACGCAGCATTTGATTGATTGATGAGAGCAAGCATTTGGTCAATCAGCATTCAGCTGAGCTCAACTGTGGGTTGTCCTGGTGCAGCAAAATGCCCCCCAAGGGAGGCCAGTTAGGTTTTGGCTTCAGACCAATCAATTGGGTCATTCATCCCCCCAGCACTCCCATATAACTATTCCCCAGGTCGTGGCTGTAAACGAAAATGTGTTCTCAGTCAACTTACCTGGTAATATAAGGGTAAAAAAAAACCTTTAAAAACACTTAATCAAAAACATCATTTTCAGAAAAATGTGTATGTTTCTGGTCTGCTTGTGTTGATGTCCTGTAGTAGCTTGCTAGCTTGCTAAATCGTCCCTTTCCTAAACAATGGATGGAGATGGGGATTTGGACTTATGGTCAGAAATCAGGACCATGGACAGCCACATTATATTTATACTGAACAAAAATATAAACGCAACATGTAAAATGTTGGTCCCATGTTTCATGAGTTGAAATAAAATTGTTCATTTGCATGAAAAGCTTTTTTCTCTAGCATTTTGTGGACAAATTTGTTTACATCCTTGTTAGTGAGCATTCCTCCTTTGCCAAGATAACCCATCCACCTGACAGGTGTTAAATATCAAGAAGATGATTAAACAGCATGATCATTACACAGGTGCACCTTGTCCTGGGGACAATGAAAGGCCACATATGTCAAGATTTGAGGGAGGGTACAATTGGCATGCTGACTGCAGGGATGTCCGCCAGAGTTGTTGCCAGAGAATTGAATCTTTATTTCTCTACCATAAGCCGCCTCCAATGTTGTTTTAGAGAATTTGTCAGTGCGTCCAACCGGCCTCACAACCGCAGACTACGTGTCACCACGCCAGCCCAGTATTTGGAATTATATTACGATCCCCATTAGCTGTTGCAAAAACAAAGCTACTCTTCCTGGGGTCCACATGAAACATGACATAATACAGAACATTAATAGACAAGAACAGCTCAAGGACAGAAGAACTACAGACATTTAAAAATGGCACACGTAGTCTGCATATCAATACATACACACAAACTATCTAGGTCAAATAGGGGAGAGGCGTTGTGCCGTGTGGTGTTGCTTTATCTGTTTTTTAAAACCAGGTTTGCTGTTCATGTGTGCAATATAATATGCAATAATGGCTCTATATAATACTGTACGCTTTCTTGAATTTGTTCTGGATTTGGGGACTGTGAAACGTGTGTGTGTGTAAGTTGACAATGCGAATAATTTGGGATTTTCAACACATTAACATTTCTTATAAAAATAAGAAGTGACGGAGTCAGTCTTTCCTCAACTCTTAGCCAAGAGAAACTGGCATGAATAGTGTTTATATCAGCCCTCTGATTATAATGCAAGACGTGCAGCTCTGTTCTGGGCCAGCTGAAGCTTAACTAGGTCTTTCCTTGCAGCACTCGGCCACACAACTGGATAATAATCAAGATAAGACAAAACTAGAGCCTGCAGGAGTTGCTTCTTAGAGTGTGGTGTCTTTATTACGGCCCGACCTCTCCCCATCTTTACAACCATTGGATCTATATGTTTGACCATGACAGTTTACAATCTAAGGTAACACCAAGTAATTGAGTCTCCCCAACTTGTTCAACAGTCACACCATTCATTACCAGATCCAGCCGAGGTCTAGAACTTCGGGAATGATTTGTACCAAATACAATGCTCTTAGTTTTAGAGATGTTCAGGACCAGTTTATTACTGGCCACCCATTCCAATACAGACTGCAACTCTTTAAGGTTTTCAGTGACTACATTAGCTGTGGTTGCGATGCGTATATGGTTGAATCATCAGCATACATAGACTTACAAATAGAAAATAGTAGAAGGCCTAGAGAGCTTCCCTGCGGTACACCACACTTTAGATCTTTGACATTAGAGAAGCTTCCATTAAAGAAAACCCTATGAGTTCTATTAGATTGATAGCTCTGAATCCACGATATGGCAGAGTTTGAAAAGCCATAACACATACGTTTTCTCAACAACAGGTTAGGATCAATAATGTCAAAGGCTGCACTGAAATCTAACAGTATAGCTCCCACAATCTTGTTATTATACATTTCTATCAACCAATCCTCAGACATTTGTGTCAGTGAAGTATATGTTGAGTGTCCTTCTCTATAAGAATGCTGGAAGTCTGTTGTTCATTGGTTTACAGAGAAATAGCATTGTATTTGTTCCAACACAATTTTTTTCTAACAGTTTGCTAAGAGCTGGCAGCAGCAAGCTTATAGGTATGCTGTTAGAACCAATAAAGGCTGCTTTAACACTCTTGGGTAGGGACAAGACTTTGGCTTCCCTCCATGCCTAAGGACAAAGACTTTCCTCTAGGCTCAAATTAAATATATGACAGATAGCACTGGCTATAGAGTCAGCTACCATCCTCAGTAGCTTTCCATCTAAGTTGTCAATGCCAGGAGGCTTGTCATTACTAACAATCATTTTTCCACCTCTCCCACACTAACTTTACAAAAATTCAAACTTGAAATGCCTTTTTTTCATTATTAGTTTTTTATGCATAAGTACGGTGGCTCACTGTTCATTGTTGGCATTTCCTGCGTACTTTTGCCACTTCGCAAATTACATAATCGTTTAAAAGAATTGGAATCATTAAATGGTTTTGCAATGAATAAGTCATCAGAAGATGGAGTTGAATTAGTCTTTCTGCCCATCATTTCATTTAAAGTACTCCAAAGTTTTTTTTCCCATCATTCTTTATATATTTTTAACATCACATGTGCTCCTTCTCTGGCCTCTAGGTCACCAGGCTACTCATTATGCCGCACACCTGTCACCATCGTTACGCGCACCTGCGTGTCGTCAGACTCACCTGGACTACATCACTTCCCTGATTACCTTCCCTATATATGTCACTCTCTTTGGGTTTTTTCCCCAGACATCATTGTTTCTGTGTCATGTTTGTGTGTTGTTCATGGTTTCTTGTTTTGTATTATGTTACGTTTATTTATTAAAACACTCACCTAAGGGAAGCATCATGGAGTGTTTTTTTTCTGTTTTTTCCTGCCTCCGCCGGTTGGTCAGACTCTCATCCAGCGCATCAGCAGGGGATCGTCATTTTGATCGGCGTGCTGCGGCTGGAGCAGTACTGTCACGTGTTCTCCCTCTCCTGCCTCTAGGTCACCAGGCTGCTCATTTTGGAGCAAACCTGTCACCATCATTACGCGCGCCTGCGTGGCGACAGACTCACCTGGACTCCATCACTTCCCTGATTACCTTCCCTATATATTTCACTCCCTTTGGTTCTTTCCCCAGGCGTCATTGTTTCGGTGTCACGTCTGTGCGTTCGTGGTTTCTTGTTTTGTACTATGTTACGTGTATTTATTAAAACACTCACTCCCTGAACTTGCTTCCCGACTCTCAGCGCACGTCGTTACAATCACATGAGTCACAGCAAAATCTTTTGTATGATCACTTATACACTATTTTAGGCCTAGCTGTTGGAACTTTGGCTTTCCTGGATATGGCCACTATATTGTGGTCACTGCAACTAATGGGTAAGGATACTGCTTTAGAACAAAATTCTACAGTATTAGTAAAAATGTGACCAATACATGCGGACAATCTTGTTCCTGTAGTGTTTGTAAACACCCTGGTCGGATTTTTTAAATAACCTGAACCGGATTACAGGCACTGGTTACAGTGAGAAGCTTCCTGTTGAGCAGACAGCTTGATGAAAACCAATTAATATTCAGGTCCCCAAGAAAGTAGACCCCTCTGTTTACATCACATACACTATCAAACATTTCACACATTATTTAGATACAGACTGTTAGCACTTGGTGGCCTATAGCAACACAACAAAAGAAAAGGCTTTAGATGTGCCAAGGGAACCTGCAACCACAACACTGCAACCACAACAATAACACTTGACTAAAGCTCTTCTCTAAGCATTACAGGGATATGGCTCTGGATATATACAGCAACACCTCCCCCATAATAATTCATGTCTCTTCTATAGATGCTACTGCTGTATCAAATTAATTATCTAAGTGAGTCTCAGAAATGGCTAATATATGAATGTTATCTGATGTTAGCAAGTTATTCATTTCATGAACCTTATTCCTAAGGCTACATATATACATATGGGCTATTGTCAGCCCTTTCCTGGATAGCTTATCAGATATAGACATAATATATAAAAGAGCAAACAAAGCAAGATAAAAAAAAATATACATTCAGCAGTCCATCAATCAATTGGTGTGTGTGTGTGTGTGTGTGTGTGTGTGTGTGTGTGTGTGTGTGTGTGTGTGTGTGTGTGTGTGTGTGTGTGTGTGTGTGTGTGTGTGTGTGTGTGTGTGCGTGCGCTGCAGGGTTGAATCTATGAACCCATAGGCTTAGCTCTCTCATCCCTTCGAGGCTTTTGGGAGGGAGGGTGTAAAATGAGCCTGTCATAGCGGCCGTAAGCAATGTCCCCACGCGCTGTGGCAGATTGCATAGCTGGGATAAGTTATTTTCTCTTCTGGCACACAGCCTCCGGATAGTCCTTGTTGAGGAAGACATACAGTGTATTCGGAAAGTATACAGACTCTTTGACTTTTTCCACAATATTTTACTTTTATAGATTTATTCGAAAATGTATTAAATAAAACATTTTCCCTCATCAATTTACACACCACACACCATAATGACATTTTTGCAAATGTATTAAAAATAAAAAACTGAAATATCACATTTACATAAGTATTCAGACCCAGAGAGGTTTGATTGGGTTCAAGTCCAGGCTCTGGCTGGGCCACTCAAGGACATTCATAAACGACTCCTGTGTTTTCTTGGCTGTGTGCTTAGGGTCATTGTCCTGTTGGAAGGTGAACCTTTGCCCCAGTCTGAGGTCCTGAGCGCTTTGGATCTTTCTGTACTTTGCTCTGTTCATCTTTCCCTCAACCCTGACTAGTTTCCCAGTCCCTGCCACTGAAAAACATCGTCACAGCATGATGCTGCCACCACCATGCTTCACCGTAGGGATGGTGCAAGGTTTCCTCCAGACGTGACGCTTGGCATTCAGGCCAAAGAGTTCAATATTGGTTTCATCAGACCAGAGAATCATGTTTTCATGGTCTCAGAGTCCTTTAGGTGCCTTTGGCAAATTCCAAGCGGGCTGTCATGTGCCTGTAACTTAGGAGTGGCTTCCATCTGGCCACTCTACCATAAAGGCCCGGTTGGTGGAGTGCTGCAGAGATGCTTGTCCTTCTGGAAGGTTTGCACATGTCCACCGAGGCACTCTGGAGCTCTGTCAGAAGTGACCATGGGGTTCTTGGTCCCCTCCCTGACCAAGGTCCTTCTCCCCCGATTGCTCAGATTTTACCTGGGCGGCCAGTCCTTGTTGAGGAAGACATACAGTGTTTTCGGAAAGTATACAGACTCTTTGACTTTTTCCACAATTTTTTACTTTATAGATTTATTCTAAAATTGATTAAATACATTTGGTCCCCTCCCTGATCAAGGTCCTTCTCCCCCGATTGCTCAGATTTTAGCTGGGCGGCCAGCTCTAGGAAGAGTCTTGGTGGTTCCAAACTTCTTCCATTTAATAATGATGGAGGCCACTGTGTTCTTGGAGACAGAAATGTACCCTTCCCCAGATCTGTGCCTTGACACCATCCTGTCTCGGAGCTAACCACTACACAGAGCCTACATCATCAACATAGCTACTAGGACTAAAACGTTAGTAAAGCCGCTACAATCATGAAATACAGTGTACAGCAAGCAGTTTAGCAGTTAAAATGGCGGGCACCGGTGGAAAAAAAATCATATAATTGAAAGCTTACCATGACTTGGATGAGTTCCAGTGTTGGATAGCCATATCCAGCAAGCTAACATAAATAGCATTCCTTTCTGTTTGAGCCGGGTATTTGAGTCGGCTAAATTAGCTAGGTGCATTAGCTAGCTAAAAAAATAGACAGGTCTCTCACTCTGCTGCTTCTCCTGATTTTGTAAGAAATTATTTTGTTCAAAACTATGGTCAACTACTCACCACATTTTATGCACTGCAGTGCTAGCTAGCTGTAGCTTATGATCCTTTGATTGGGTGGACAACATGTCAGTTCATGGTGCAAGAGCTCTGATAAGTTGGAGGACGTCCTCCAGAAGTTGTCAAAATTACTGTGTAAGTCTATGGAAGGGGCTGAGAACCATGATCCTCCTAAGTTTTGTATTGAAGTCAATGTACCCAGAGGAGGACGGAAGCTATCTGTCCTCCGGCTACACCATGGTGCTATCCTACAGAGTGCTGTTGAGGCTACTGTAGATTTTCATTGCAAAACAGTGTGTTTTAAACAATTATTTGGCGACGTGAATATACAGTACATATATGATATCATACTAATGATAATATACATATATATATATATATATATATATATATATATATAGATAGATAGATAGATAGATAGATAGATAGATAGATAGATAGGAAGAGATATAACAGCGATCTGTGTTTCATTATATATATAAATAAAACAGCGTATACGAGTAGCTTGCTGCCACAGAGATCCTCCCTCTCTTGCGTTTTTTTTCGGCACTCAAACTGGCTCAGACTGGCATCGCCAAACTGTCTGAGAAATGTGCAAATTTCAGAAGGGGAATCAGCAGTTTACCATGGCTTTGGTATTAGACTGGTAACATACTACCTTAATCCTTAATCTGCCAATTTGGGCAGAGGCTAACACAAACACACTTTGCCAAACTGCTAAAATGTTATTTGATCTGTGTGTGTGTGTGTGTGTGTGTGTGTGTGTGTGTTGTTCTCAGAATAGGCTGTAAGCTACTGAAAATAAACTTTGAGAGGCTGCAGAAGTCAGCCCATTGGTATTTTGGTATTTACAATTTACTTTTGAGATTTCAAGCTAATCATACATTTTTTGGGGGGGGGGGGCTCACCGTTTCCAAAATCAAGGTCCTACCCTTTGGACATGCCCGATAGCTCAATATGTGACATCATCCTGCTACATGGGCCTTTCGGCCAATCAAATGGAAGTAAATGGCTCCAAAAGTGAACGTTCTAATAGCCCTGCTAGCCCTCCTCCAACCTTTCCGCCGCACACTCCGTGCTTGTGGAAGTTGTCATGGAGATAGAACCGTCCCCGGCGTCTGCTCGCTGGGGTGTTGCCATGGAGATCCCGGCTAGAGGTCCGCTCACGGCAGTGCTGGAGGAAGAGAGCAGCTCGCGGCTGGGGTCCGAGAAGCGAATTCAGGACCTTGGAGAGAAGCGGTGCCGAGGACCCCCTTTCAGCCAAGGGAACTACTACATGCTCATAGTGATCGGAGAGATAGCGACAGACCACCAGCTGCAACGCGCCAGAGACCACTTAGAGCGGGGTGAGTAGGCAACTTCAACGAGTCTCACTGTTACACACGACTTCTGTAAAACCCGCATGCATAACCTCCAATATATACCTATAAAAATGATAACATAGAACGGATTGAAATGTATATGATGCAATTGAAAGATATGAAGAATGTGCGACCGGTTTCCTAATGAGAAAAAAATGACGCATCAGGCATATTGAATCAGCAGTTTTGAACGAACGAATAGCCTACTACGCCACTTTTTAGTGGAACGAAAATGTTGTGGAGCCTTGCCTACACGTTTCACATTCGTTTGATAATTACAAGGGATTCTGTAATTCTTTGATGAAAAAATCTATACATTTATTCGTTTTTCAATTAGGGTCACAAACAGGCAAGTCTCATGGATTCCCAGAAAACGTATGGTTGTTTTATAAAACCTCCAACATAGTATGTAGCCTTTTTCTACCCCATGTATTTCCATGATCCTAACCAACATGGTCTCAGAGCATTTCGTGTTATTCTGTACATAAATACCGAGACACTCCATTTAATATGACATGTTACATTTCGTATGGTATGTATTATTTTGTGGATGTCCATCATCCATTTCGTATGATATGTTACTATTTGCAATTCGTACAATATGTTACGAATTTGCAGAACGTATGATATATTACGTATTCCTAGTTGGCTAACGTTAGCTAGGGGTTATGGTTAGGGTTAGAATTAAAGGTGAGGGTTAGGGGGAAGGGTTAGCTAAAAGGGTTAGGGTTAGGGGAAAGATGAGCTAACATGCTAAGTAGTGGCAAAGTTTCTAATTCTCTAAAATGCTGAAGTTGTCCCTGATGAGATTCAAACCTGCAACCTTTGGGTTGCTAGATGTTCGCGTTATACGCCCACCCTCCTTTTGTTTTTGCCTTAAGTAAACTTCTGTCTTATGTAACCATACCAACGTAACACATCATACTCATTTGAGAATCCCGGGTATACATTTACTATGTTACGTCTAGTCTATGAGACCAGACTGTAATAACTCACATGTAGCCTGCCATGAGAGGGCCTGCTACAGGAAGAAAACAGTTGCACACATTCTCAGCAATGGTGTGATACAAAAACAACAACAATATGGAAGCCTAAATTGACCACGAAGGGGAAAAATCCGTAGACTTAACTGCTTGTGCTTGTTACAAATGCACTGTGCCAAACTCCTGGGACATTGCCCTCATTAATAATGAGTCATCCGTTGCACTAAAGCATTCAACATGATGTTCAGTTAAATACAGTAATGCTGTTGTCTTGTTGAAAACCATAGCTGTCATGTTCTTTCTGTATCAAGGTAGCCCAGGGCAATGCCAATTGTTGCACGTACAGTATGGAAAAATCTTCAATATGAGCTAAAAAGGCATGCTGGATGATAGATAGTTGGGTACAAATGGATGATAGATAGTTGGGTACAAATTGTCCAGTGTTTTCTGACACATGGCCTATGTCCTACATGGCACCATATCCCCTTTATAGTGCACTACTTTTGAGCAGGGTCCAATAGGATGCCATTTGGAACACATTCATGGTGTGAAATATGCTAGGTGTTTACATGGTGTGAATGAAATGTGCTAGGTGTTTGTTTACCTGGTGTGAAATATGCTAGGTGTTTACATGGTGTGAAATATGCTAGGTGTTTACATGGTGTGAATGAAATGTGCTAGGTGTTTGTTTACATGGTGTGAAATATGCTAGGTGTTTACATGGTGTGAAATATGCTAGGTGTTTACATGGTGTGAATGAAATGTGCTAGGTGTTTGTTTACATGGTGTGAAATATGCTAGGTGTTTACATGGTGTGAATGAAATGTGCTAGGTGTTTGTTTACATGGTGTGAAATATGCTAGGTGTTTACAAGGTGTGAAATATGCTAGGTGTTTACATGGTGTGAATGAAATGTACTAGGTGTTTGTTTACATGGTATGAAATATGCTAGGTGTTTGTTTACATGGTATGAAATATGCTAGGTGTTTACATGGTGTGAAATATGCTAGGTGTTTACATGATGTGAATGAAATATGCTAGGTGTTTGTTTACATGGTATGAAATGTACTAGGTGTTTGCATGGTGTGAAATATGCTAGGTGTTTACATGATGTGAAATATGCTAGGTGTTTACATGGTGTGAAATATGCTAGGTGTTTACATGATGTGAATGAAATGTGCTAGGTGTTTACATGATGTGAATGAAATGTGCTAGGTGTTTGTTTACATGGTGTGAAATATGCTAGGTGTTTACATGTTGTGAAATATGCTAGGTGTTTACATGGTGTGAAATATGCTAGGTGTTTACAAGGTGTGAAATATGCTAGGTGTTTACATGGTGTGAATGAAATGTACTAGGTGTTTACATGGTGTGAAATATGCTAGGTGTTTACATGGTGTGAAATATGCTAGGTGTTTACATGGTGTGAAATATGCTAGGTGTTTACAAGGTGTGAAATATGCTAGGTGTTTACATGATGTGAATGAAATGTACTAGGTGTTTGTTTACATGGTGTGAAATATGCTAGGTGTTTACATGGTGTGAAATATGCTAGGTGTTTACATGGTGTGAATGAAATGTACTAGGTGTTTGTTTACATGGTGTGAAATATGCTAGATGTTTACATGGTGTGAAATATGCTAGGTGTTTACATGGTGTGAATGAAATGTACTAGGTGTTTGTTTACATGGTGTGAAATATGCTAGGTGTTTACATGGTGTGAAATATGCTAGGTGTTTACATGGTGTGAATGAAATGTACTAGGTGTTTGTTTACATGGTGTGAAATATGCTAGGCGTTTGTGTACATGGTGTGAAATGTGCTAGGTGTTTGTTTACATGGTGTGAAATATGCTAGGTGTTTACATGGTGTGAAATATGCTAGGTGTTTACATGGTGTGAATGAAATGTTCTAGGTGTTTGTTTACATGGTGTGAAATATGCTAGGGGTTTACATGGTGTGAAATATGCTAGGTGTTTACATGGTGTGAATGAAATGTGCTAGGTGTTTGTTTACATGGTGTGAAATATGCTAGGTGTTTACATGGTGTGAAATATGCTAGGTGTTTACATGGTGTGAAATATGCTAGGTGTTTACATGGTGTGAATGAAATGTGCTAGGTGTTTGTTTACATGGTGTGAAATATGCTAGGTGTTTACATGGTGTGAAATATGCTAGGTGTTTACATGGTGTGAAATATGCTAGGTGTTTACATGGTGTGAAATATGCTAGGTGTTTACATGGTGTGAAATATGGTAGGTGTTTACATGGTGTGAAATATGCTAGGGGTTTACATGGTGTGAAATATGCTAGGTGTTTGTTTACATGGTGTGAAATATGCTAGGGGTTTACATGGTGTGAAATATGCTAGGGGTTTACATGGTGTGAAATATGCTAGGTGTTTACATTGTCTCTGGAGTGATGAATAACGCTTCACCATCCGGCAGTCCAATGCCAGGAGTACACTACCTGTCCCAATGCATAGTTCCAACTGTAAAGTTTGGTGGAGGAGGAATAATGGTCTGGGGCTGTTTTTCATGGTTCAGTCCCCAGGTCCCCTTAGTCCCAGTGAAGGGAAATCTTAACTCTACAGCATATAATGACATTCTAGAGTCGATTCTGTGCTTCCAACTTTGTGGCAACAGTTTGGGGAAGGTCCTTTCCTGTTTCAGCATGACAATACCCCTGTGCACAAAGCGAGGTCCATAATACATAAATTGTTTGTCGAGATCGGTATGGAAGAACTTGACTGGGTTGCACAGAGCCCTGACCTCAACCCCATCGAACACCTTTGGGATGAATTGGAACGGCGATTACGAGCCGGGCCTTATCGCTCAACATCAGCACCCGACTTCACTAATGCTCTTGAGGGTGAATGGAAGCAAGTCCCTCGCGTCAATGTTTGGTCATGTAGTGTAACTTAAAAAAAAGGTAGGAGTGTGGATCAGAAAACCAGTCAGTATCTGGTGTGACCACCATTTGCCTCATGCAGCGCGACACATCTCCTTCACATAGAGCTTATCAGGCTGTTGATTGTGGTCTGTTGAATGTTATCTCACTCCTTCATTGACTGCTCGAAGTTGCTTGATATTGGCGGGAACTGGAACACACGTCAATCCAGAGCATCCTAAACGTGCTCAATGGATAAATATTGAGCTGGTGAATATGCAGGCCATGGAAGAACTGGGACATTTTCAGCTTCCAGGAATTGTGTACAGGGCCTTGCAACATGGGGCCGTGCATGATCATGCTGAAACATGAGGTGATGGGGGCGGATTAATGGCACGACATGATATCATTCTGGCAGGTAGGCTACTTTGCAGCTAGTTAACGTTTAATAGAGAAGGATTTTGGGAAAGTATTTCCGTCTACCAGAAAACAGTTAGGTCTATCATTACCATCGCTATATTTTTCCTGTTCCTTAATTGTTTGAAACCTGGATGTTTTACTTCATATTATGAGGTATGAAGCATGTCTTACATTGCTTCAAAGTAGCCTATATCCAAAATCCTACCATGGAAACGTGGAGGCAAATTTTTTTTTATACAGACTTCCTCATTATGCGTTCTCCTGTTCTATCTATCTATCTTACTTTCATTGTCTAACATCATTATCCCAGTCATATTAGCAACCCATGATAGTTGTTGCATCTTTAGACCCCCCCCCCCCCCCCCCCCCTTTCTAACAGATATTTCCACCTCTGTCCATGAAACTGCATTTTCGAACTGTGTTTTCCTGCACATTGCATTTTGGAACATTGTGTGTACATGTCTTTGCCTAAAATGTGAAGAAATAATAGTTGATCAACATTCCGATCTGTTAAGGCGAAACATTCCGATCTGTTAAGGCGAAACATTCCGATCTGTTAAGGCGAAACATTCCGATCTGTTAAGGCGAAACATTCCGATCTATTAAGGCGAAACATTCCAATCTGTTAAGGCGAAACATTCCGATCTGTTAAGGCGAAACATTCCAATCTGTTAAGGCGAAACATTCCGATCTATTAAGGCGAAACATTCCAATCTGTTAAGGCGAAACATTCCGATCTATTAAGGCAAAACATTCCGATCTGTTAAGGCGAAACATTCCGATCTATTAAGGCGAAACATTCCGATCTGTTAAGGCGAAACATTCCGATCTGTTAAGGCGAAACATTCCGATCTGTTAAGGCGAAACATTCCAATCTGTTAAGGCGAAACATTCCGATCTGTTAAGGCGAAACATTCCGATCTATTAAGGCGAAACATTCCAATCTGTTAAGGCGAAACATTCCGATCTGTTAAGGCGAAACATTCCAATCTGTTAAGGCGAAACATTCCGATCTATTAAGGCGAAACATTCCAATCTGTTAAGGCGAAACATTCCGATCTGTTAAGGCGAAACATTCCGATCTATTAAGGCGAAACATTCCAATCTGTTAAGGCGAAACATTCCGATCTGTTAAGGCGAAACATTCCGATCTATTAAGGCGAAACATTCTGATCTGTTAAGGCGAAACATTCCGATCTGTTAAGGCGAAACATTCCGATCTGTTAAGGCGAAACATTCCGATCTATTAAGGCGAAACATTCCAATCTGTTAAGGCGAAACATTCCGATCTGTTAAGGCGAAACATTCCGATCTGTTAAGGCGAAACATTCCGATCTATTAAGGCGAAACATTCCGATCTGTTAAGGCGAAACATTCCAATCTGTTAAGGCGAAACATTCCGATCTGTTAAGGCGAAACATTCCGATCTATTAAGGCGAAACATTCCAATCTGTTAAGGCGAAACATTCCGATCTGTTAAGGCGAAACATTCCGATCTATTAAGGCGAAACATTCCAATCTGTTAAGGCGAAACATTCCGATCTGTTAAGGCGAAACATTCCAATCTGTTAAGGCGAAACATTCCGATCTATTAAGGCGAAACATTCCAATCTGTTAAGGCGAAACATTCCGATCTGTTAAGGCGAAACATTCCGATCTATTAAGGCGAAACATTCCAATCTGTTAAGGCGAAACATTCCGATCTGTTAAGGCGAAACATTCCGATCTATTAAGGCGAAACATTCTGATCTGTTAAGGCGAAACATTCCGATCTGTTAAGGCGAAACATTCCGATCTGTTAAGGCGAAACATTCCGATCTATTAAGGCGAAACATTCCAATCTGTTAAGGCGAAACATTCCGATCTGTTAAGGCGAAACATTCCGATCTGTTAAGGCGAAACATTCCGATCTATTAAGGCGAAACATTCCGATCTGTTAAGGCGAAACATTCCAATCTGTTAAGGCGAAACATTCCGATCTGTTAAGGCGAAACATTCCGATCTATTAAGGCGAAACATTCCAATCTGTTAAGGCGAAACATTCCGATCTGTTAAGGCGAAACATTCCGATCTATTAAGGCGAAACATTCCAATCTGTTAAGGCGAAACATTCCGATCTGTTAAGGCGAAACATTCCAATCTGTTAAGGCGAAACATTCCGATCTATTAAGGCGAAACATTCCAATCTGTTAAGGCGAAACATTCCGATCTGTTAAGGCGAAACATTCCGATCTATTAAGGCGAAACATTCCAATCTGTTAAGGCGAAACATTCCAATCTGTTAAGGCGAAACATTCCGATCTGTTAAGGCGAAACATTCCGATCTGTTAAGGCGAAACATTCCGATCTGTTAAGGCGAAACATTCCAATCTGTTAAGGCGAAACATTCCGATCTGTTAAGGCGAAACATTCCGATCTATTAAGGCGAAACATTCCGATCTATTAAGGCGAAACATTCCAATCTGTTAAGGCGAAACATTCCGATCTGTTAAGGCGAAACATTCCGATCTATTAAGGCGAAACATTCCAATCTGTTAAGGCGAAACATTCTGATCTATTAAGGCGAAACATTCTGATCTGTTAAGGCGAAACATTCTGATCTGTTAAGGCGAAACATTCCGATCTGTTAAGGCGAAACATTCCGATCTATTAAGGCGAAACATTCCGATCTGTTAAGGCGAAACATTCCGATCTGTTAAGGCGAAACATTCCGATCTGTTAAGGCGAAACATTCCGATCTGTTCCATCAACCCTATTAATTGACACGGCGTATACCCTCCACTACACCACTGAACATAGACTAGTTCAGGGAACAGCAAATGTCATGTTAATAAACAGGCACAAGGTGATATAGGGAATAACCTACTAATCAAACGTCTGAAACATGTTCTGTATGAGCTTATGAGGCATGTTCCACAAAAAACAAAGTGTCATGAGAAGATATATAGCCTGGCTCACACACTAGCTTAGCCAGAACTAGAGCCAGAGAGGCAGACGGGAGGCAGACAGCATCATGGAAAATTACCCCTTGTCAGTGTAATTGAGAATGTGGGCTCCCCCAGCTTTCTCCACTCCTCGGACACGATGCGAACATAGAATCCCCATTTTGTATTCTCTACCCTTCGTCCTCACAGGATTTCTCAACCACCTTCTGTATGGCACTGTGTGCCCTCCCTCCACACAGATTTACAGGGGTTCTGTGCAGAACTTGCCCTGCATTATTCATTTGGTAACACTTGGGGAACGTGGATGGATGCGGAACATGTTTGAGGTATTACTAAGCATGTACAGTGCATTTCGGAAATTATTCAGACCCCTTGACTTGTTAATGGATTAACAAATGTGTTTTCCTCATCACTCTGCACAAAACAACCCATAATGACAAAGCAAAAACAGATTTTTTGAATTTTTTGCAAATTGATACAAATTATAAAACGGAAATATCACATTTACATAAGTATTCAGACCCTTTACTCAGTACTTTGTTGAAGCACCTTTGGCAGCAATTACAGCCTTGAGTCTTTTTGGGTATGACGCTACAAGCTCGGCACACCTGTATTTGGGGAGTTTCTCACATTCTTCTCTGCAGATCCTCTTAAGCTCTGTCAGGTTGGATGGTGAACGTCGCTGTACAGTTATTTTCAGATCTCTCCAGAGATGTTGAAACGGGTTCAAGTCTGGGCTTTGTCTGGGTCACTCAAGGAAGGAAACTTAGGCCTCACTCCCCCCTAACTGAGATACCTACTGCAGCCCTCATCCTCCACATACAACACCCGTTCCCCAAAGCACAAACATCCCTGGGCCACTCCTCTTTTCAGTTCACTGCAGCTAGCAACTGAAACGAGCTGCAAAAAACACTCAAACTGGACCGTTTTGTCTCCATTTCTTCATTCAAAGACTCAATCATAAACACCATGTTTTGTGCCGCTAGCAAGTTGTGCTGTTGCCATGTTGTGTTGCTATCATGTTGTTGCCATGTTGTGTTGCTATCATGTTGTTGCCATGTTGTGTTGCTAGCATGTTGTTGCCATGTTGTGTTGCTATCATGTTGTTGCCATGTGTTGCTATCATGTTGTTGCCATGTTGTGTTGCTATCATGTTGTTGCCATGTGTTGCTATCATGTTTTTGTCATGTTGTGTTGCTGCCATGCTATGTTGTCGTCTTAGGTCTCTCTTTATGTAGTGTTGTGGTGTCTCTCTTGTTGTGCTGTGTGTTTTGTCCTATATTTTTATTTTATTTAAACATTTTAATCCCAGCCCCCGTCCCCGCAGGAGGTCTTTTGCCTTCTGGTAGGCGATCATTGTAAACAAGAATGTGTTCTTAACTGACTTGCCTAGTTAAATAAAGATTACATTTTTAAAAAAGACAACAAAAAAATTTGTCCCGAAGCCACTCCTGTGTTGTCTTGGCTGTATGCTTAGGGTCGTTGTCCTGTTGGAAGGTCCACCTTCGCCCCAGTCTGAGGTCCTGAGCGCTCTGGAGCAGGTTTTCATCAAGGATCTTTCTGTACTTTGCTCCGTTCATCTTTCCCTCGATCCTGACTAGTCTCCCAGTCCCTGCCGCTGAAAAACATCCCCACAGCACGATACTGCCACCACCACACTTCCCCGTAGGGATGGTGCCAGGTCTTGTTTCCTATGGTCTGAGAGTCCTTTAGGTGCCTTTTGGCTAACTCCAAGCGGCTGTCATGTGCCTGTCATGTGCCTTTTACTGAAGAGTGGCACTCTACCATAAAGGCCTGATTGGGGGAGTGCTGCGGAGATAGTTGTCCTTCTGGAAGGTTCTCCCATCTCCACAGAAGAACTCTGGAGCTCTGTCAGAGTGACCATCGTGTTCTTGATCAACTCCCTGACCAAGGCCCTTCTCCCCCGAGAAGGGGCGGCCTTCCGGGCGGCCAGCTCAAGGAAGAGTCTTCTTCCATTTAAGAATGATGGAGGCCACTGTGTTCTGGGGGAACTTCAATGCTGAAGAAATGTTTTGGTACCCTTCCCCAGATCTGAGCCTCGACACAATCCTGTCTCCAAGCTCTACTGACAATTCCTTTGACCTCATGGCTTGGCTTTTGCTCTGACATGCACTGTCAACTGTGGGACCTTATATAGACAGGTGTGTGCCTTTCCAAATCATGTCCAATCAATTTAATTTACCACAGGTGGACTTCGATCAAGTTATAGAAACATTTCAAGGATGATCAATGGAAACAGGATGCATCTGAGCTCAATTTTCGATTGTCATAGCAAAGGGTCTGAATACTTATGCTAATAAGGAATCCATTTTTATTTTTAATACATTAGCTAAAAATTTGAATAACCTGTTTTCGCTTTGTCATGATTGGGTATTGTGTGTAGATTGATGAGGAACGTGTTTTATTTAATCAATTTCAGAACAAGGCTGTGACGTAACAAAATGTGGAAAAGGGGAAGGGGTCTGAATACTTCCCAAATGCACTGTATTAATTAGTTGATCATTACTAACTTAGTAGTATAATTTTCTAGTTGGGTGAATTGGTGTCTGATAAGTTTGTATGACATAAATTAGAAGCAAATGAATTACTGTAATGAGTTTATAGTCAACCACTTCTCCGGACCTCTTCAATGGTGCCTCCTGCTGGCCCTCCAACACCACTTCCAGCAGCATGTGGTCTCCCATCCAGAACTAACCCTGCTTAGCTTCAGAAGCAAGCCAGCAGTGGGATGCAGGGTGGTATGAGAGCTCTCCTGAACACAGTTTTCCTACGACTATTGAGTGATCTCTCTCTCTCTCTCTCTCTCTCTCTCTCTCTCTCTCTCTCTCTCTCTCTCTCTCTCTCTCTCTCTCTCTCTCTCTCTCTCTCTCTCTCTCTCTCTCTCTCTCTCTCTCTCTCTCTCTCTCTCTCTCTCTCTCTCTCTCTCTCTCTCTCTCTCTCTCTCTCTCTCTCTCTCTCTCTCTCTCTCTCTCTCTCTCTCTCTCTCTCTCTCTCTCTCTCTCTCTCTCTCTCTCTCTCTCTCTCTCTCTCTCTCTCTCTCTCTCTCTCTCTCTCTCTCTCTCTCTCTCTCTCTCTCTCTCTCTCTCTCTCTCTCTCTCTCTCTCTCTCTCTCTCTCTCTCTCTCTCTCTCTTTTGTCCAGGAAATTACATTTTAGACATGTCAAGTTGTCTGTCATAATGATCGATGCAGTTGTCACATCTTTGAGAAGGGTTTTGTCAGTCCAAACACAAAATACAATTTTGAGCAAGGAGCATTGAGGCCTTTACCAGAATCAGTGACTCAGCATTTCTGAGAATAGACCGTACTCGTCTGCAACGGGGAACATCTCGCTCTCTCTCTCTCTCTCTCTCTCCCTCTCCCTCTCCCTCTCTCTCTCTCTCTCAGTGAAGAAAAACAGAAGCTGGAAAAAATACAAAATAACCAAAGTACAGTCATCCTCTTCTTATTGAGGCATGGGGAGATAGGAGGATAAGGGGGTGGAGGAAAGGAAATTATATTCATCTCCTATCCCAGACTCAGACAGAGTATCCACCAGTGAACAGGATCAGAGACAGGCTTCTCCTGCTGCTAAAGGCCCTGTTGAATAGGATCAGAGACCGGCTTCTACTGCGGCTAAAGGCCCTGTTGAATAGGATCGGAGACAGGCTTCTCCTGCGGTTAAAGGCCCTGTTGAATAGGATCAGAGACA
This sequence comes from Oncorhynchus mykiss, assembly GCF_013265735.2. Lineage (NCBI taxonomy): Eukaryota > Metazoa > Chordata > Actinopteri > Salmoniformes > Salmonidae > Oncorhynchus > Oncorhynchus mykiss. The sequence goes on from NC_050570.1 coordinate 8,180,657, forward strand.
GGCTTCTCCTGCGGCTAAAGGCCCTGTTGAATAGGATCAGAGACAGGCTTCTCCTGCGGCTAAAGTCCCTGTTGAATAGGATCAGTGACAGGCTTCTCCTGCGGCTAAAGGCCCTGTTGAATAGGATCAGAGACAGGCTTCTCCTGCGGCTAAAGGCCCTGTTGAATAGGATCAGAGACAGGCTTCTCCTGCGGCTAAAGGCCCTGTTGAATAGGATCAGAGACAGGCTTCTCCTGCGGCTAAAGGCCCTGTTGAATAGGATCAGAGACAGGCTTCTCCTGCGGCTAAAGGCCCTGTTGAATAGGATCAGAGACCGGCTTCTACTGCGGCTAAAGGCCCTGTTGAATAGGATCAGAGACAGGCTTCTCCTGCGGTTAAAGGCCCTGTTGAATAGGATCAGAGACAGGCTTCTCCTGCGGCTAAAGGCCCTGTTGAATAGGATCAGAGACAGGCTTCTCCTGCGGCTAAAGGCCCTGTTGAATAGGATCAGAGACAGGCTTCTCCTGCGGCTAAAGGCCCTGTTGAATAGGATCAGAGACAGGCTTCTCCTGCGGCTAAAGGCCCTGTTGAATAGGATCAGAGACCGGCTTCTCCTGCGGCTAAAGGCCCTGTTGAATAGGATCAGAGACAGGCTTCTCCTGCTGCTAAAGGCCCTGTTGAATGACATCTGACGCGGGTTTCTCTCTGAACTCCTGAGAATCTTCACTCAAATCCAATCTGACAAAGGCTCTCTCTATTGTGGGGTTGGAAATGAGGAAGTTGACTGGAACATTAATGAGAATTGTTTTGCTTACTCTTTAAATCAGTGTGTCTGTTCTGGTAATAAGTTAATTTAAACCCAGGTATAATGTGTTATGATGCAGTTATAATGCATTGTAAGACTTGTTATAAGCATGCATGACCCCCCCAGGAACATGGCTTAGAAATGTTCAGCTTGTACTAAACCTGTTGCTCCTTAATAATCAGTCTGTTTCAGTAATAGACATCAAGGTATGTATAATGCGTTACGATGCCGTTATATTGTAAGCCTTGTCATAAGCATATGACCCCCATTATAATGCCCTATTGTTGTAATCTCATCATGATTCTGACAGTTATTTTGAGGTAAACTCAAATGACCAATTTTTTTTAATTATTTTTTTATTTTACCTTTATTTAACTAGGCAAGTCAGTTAAGAACAAATTCTTATTTACAATGACGGCCTAGGAACAGTGGGTTAACTGCCTGTTCAGGGGCAGAACGACAGATTTGTACCATGTCAGCTCAGGGGTTTGAACTTGCAACCTTCCAGTTACTAGTCCAACACTCTAACCACTAGGCTACCCTGGTCCGGTACATTTGTAAAAATATATATATATATATTTTTTTCTCCATATTATAGAAAACATAATAGCTGTCTAGACCAACTTTTTATTAATTCAAATTCCATACAGTGTCAACTGGGGTTAAATTACATCTTGGAGAAATGAAGTCTTCCATGAAATGGAGAAGAAAAGAATTCACATGGAAATATTTAAAATAATACAGATTTAGAGATTTAAAAGACGCTGTTTTCCAATTTCCTTTCTCCGACTTCTTGTCCATGTGCCCTCGCACAAGATCTGCAGATAATGAGAAATACTCAAATGGAAGTTTAGTATTTTACAAATTCATTTTAAATGGTTTCTCGCCACTTAAGTACAGTATGGGCCACTGTTGAACGGTTGCCCTCATCACGTCCATTGAAGTTATTAGTGTCGGTTTAAGGAAAAGTAAACAATGCATTACAGTTTAACAGTAAGGTTTTTAAATAGCCAACTTATCCTTTAATGTAACATCACCCTCTTCTGTCTTGTTATACCAGGGATCCGCTCCTGGGACGTCAGCCTCAAGTCATGTGATCTGGACCATCAGCTGCAGCTGTTTGTGACGCGTCACTCCGCACAGTTCTCCGCAGAGGTTAGAGGTCAGTCAAACCTGGGTCCTGGGACGTCACACACACACACACACACACACACACACACACACACACACAGGACAACGTTGGACTATAATGGGCCCTTTTTCGAACTAGCCTGGTCCCAGATTCTGTTTGTTCTACCTTGCCAACTCCTATGGTTTTTTGTCACAACAAACAATGACAATGACATAGGAGTTTAGAACCAGACCCAGGCTCTTAACACCTAGTGACAAGAGTTAATGTCCGAGTAAATAAGATGATGTCTTCCATATTACTTCAGGTACAGTAGTCTGGTGCAAGATGAGTTGAGTTACTCTGTAGAGTCCTTCCACCTTCACACACATATGAGATGTTTCTAGCACTACTCAAATGCTTTCACCCATCCAGACTTGTCAGGTGACTAAATCCAATGAGGATTGAGGGGAAGATGTATTTCTTTACTGATAAGTCACGATGATAAAATTATTAACGCACTCATGTGTCTTTATCAGATAAAAATGAGCTTTTGAACACAATACTAGGATGGCCTGGGGTTTGAGACTGTAAGGTCAGTAAGGTTTATTTTTAAATAACAATTTAATGACATACATGGCGTGGTCCATAAACGTTTTGTAATATTATTCCACATTTTGTTTGTGTTACAGCCTGAATTTAAAATTGATTATTGTAATTCTTCAAGCGCTGTTAAATTGGTTGTTGATCGTTGCTTGACAACCATTTTCAGGTCTTGCCATAGATTTTCAAGCACATTTAAGTCAAAACTGTAACTCGGCCACTCAGGAACATTCGCTGTCTTCTTGGTAAGCAACTCCAGTGTAGATTTGGCCTTGTGTTTCAGGTTATTGTCCCGCTGAAAGGTGAATTAATCTCCCATTGTCTGTTGGAAAGCAGACTGAACCAGGTTTTCCTCTAGGATTTTGCCTGTGCTTGGCTTCATTCCGTTTATTTTGTATCCTGAAAAACTCCCTAGTCCTTAACGATTACAAGCATACCCATAACATGATCCAGCCACCACTATGCTTGAAGATTTAGAGAGTAGTACTCAGCAATGTGTTGTGTTGGATTCGCCCCAAATATCACACTTCATATTCAGGACAAAAAGTGAATTGCTTTGCAACATTTTTTTTTAAACTTTAGTGCCTTATTGCAAACAGGATGCATGTTATATTCTGTACAGGCTTCCTTCTTTTCCCTCTGTCAATAAGGTTAAGGTATTGTGGAGTAACTACAGTGTTGTTGATCCATCCTCACTTTTCTCCTGGCACAACCCTTCAACTCTGTAAATGTTTTAAAGTCACCTGCTGGACTCACTCGACTGAGGGACCTTACAGGTAAATTGTATGTGTGGGGTACAGAGATGAGGTAGTCATTCAAAAATCATGTTCAACACTATTAAACACACAGAGTGAGTCAATGCAACTTATTATGCGACTTAAGAGAAGTTTTACTCCTGAACTTATTTAAGCTTGCCATAACAAAGGGGTTGAATACTTATTGACTCAAGGCATTTCAGCTTTTCATTTTTAATTATTTTTAATTATTTTTTATTGAAAAACATAATTCCACTTTGACATTATGGGGTATTGTGTGTAAGCCAGTGACCAAAAACCTAAATTTAATCAATTTGAAATGAAATGTAATTTTCTTATCTTTTGTGGCCTTTGCATTTTACATCAGTTTTCAATATGGACCTCTTGATCCATCTGAGGAGAATCCACAATGTACAGTAACTCAGAATATATGTTTTTTTTTTTAAAGATTAAGGGGTCATCAAAGGATTTCTGATTCATTCTCCACAGCTACAGTAGGAATATACATATTATGATCTCAAGGCACAGTATTTCAATGCAGTCTGAATTCATTGCTCAAAGATCACATAAACCACACGTGTCCTAAACCACACACACACACACACACACACACACACACACACACACACACACACACACACACGGTAAATAGGAAACTATGATGGTGATTGATACTTCTACATCGCATCCAGGGGGCTTGACTGGTACTCTGTATTACGCACACACAAACACACACACACACACACACACACACACACACACACACACACACACACACACACACACACACACACACACAAACACACACACACACACACACACACACACACACACACACACACACACACACACACACACACACACACACACACACACACACACACCCCTCCTGCGATGGTGATTGAAAACTTCTACATAGCAGCCAAGGGGCTTGACTGCTATCCCATAGCCTCTGTATTACGCACACACACACACGTACACACGCTGTAAATAAGAAACTATAGGATACATTGCAACAATGCACTGACAGTAAGTGCTGAGCTATATCGAAGCCAGCAGAAATGACGCAGCATTTTGTCAAGAGAAAGACACATCCAGAGAATGTCCCATCTTATAAAAATGATTATTTTTAGTGGTGTAACATTTATTTTGGACCGTCCCTTCCGGGTTTTTCCATGTGGCTCTAAAAGGTGTCGTCATAAATACACACTGACATTGTGCTACATAAAAGCCCTCTCCTCTATCAGAGACCTTGAGCACTGCTTGTATTGGCAGCTTTGATCTAAAGTCGATATTTTCTTAGCGATCCAGTCTCCGAGGACCATTGCGCTAAAAGGGGAGGGGGGGGGGGGGGGGGGGGCGAACTCATTGATTTCGGCAGGGTTTTTGTCCTCATTAAGAAAAAAAGGGAACGATTTGTGTCGTGGGGGTGTGGTTTGATGTGGGTGTGTTTGATGTTTGTTATATCCTTCCTTGGCAGTTATGGTTGTTTGTTCCTCTTCACTCACCGCAGTTGAGTTCTCTCTGTAGTTGAGTTATCTCTGTAGTTATCTCTGTAGTTGAGTTCTCTGTAGTAGATTATCTCTCTAGTTGAGTTTTCTGTAGTTGAGTTATCTCTGTAGTTATCTCTGTAGTTGAGTTCTCTGTAGTAGATTATCTCTGTAGTTGAGTTCTCTGTATCTGATTTATTTTTGTAGTGGAGTTCTCTGTAGTAGATTATCTCTCTATTTGAGTTCTCTGTAGTTATCTCTGTAGTTGAGGAGCCACTGTACTATCTATGACTGGCTAAAGGAATGACGGTTGAAATAATAATAATAATAATAATAATTCGGTGGGTTGTCATATTGTTATATATTGTTATATATTGTTATATTTCACACATCTACAAGTCTGTGTTAATACGCATGTGTGAATTGGAAATGTGTATTTTGCTTATCCCAGTTCTCCATGAAACACCCTCGGAGAGACTGGGGTCCCAGCCAGTGTCAGTCAAAGTGTCACCTTGCTGGCTAGGGGATTCAAACTAGCAACATTTATAAAGAACAAGTGTGGTTTTTTAACATAACGTTGGGGATGATGTATTGTAGCCATGTCTGGTTCTTTAACATAACGTTGGGGATGATGTATTGTAGCCATGTCTGGTTCTATAACATAACGTTGGGGATGATGTATTGTAGCCATGTCTGGTTCTTTAACATAACGTTGGGGATGATGTATTGTAGCCATGTCTGGTTCTTTAACATAACGTTGGGGATGATGTATTGTAGCCATGTCTGGTTCTATAACATAACGTTGGGGATGATGTATTGTAGCCATGTCTGGTTCTATAACATAACGTTGGGGATGATGTATTGTAGCCATGTCTGGTTCTATAACATAACGTTGGGGATGATGTATTGTAGCCATGTCTGGTTCTTTAACATAACGTTGGGGATGAAGTATTGTAGCCATGTCTGGTTCTTTAACATAACGTTGGGGATGATGTATTGTAGCCATGTCTGGTTCTTTATTAACATAACGTTGGGGATGATGTATTGTAGCCATGTCTGGGTCTTTAACATAACGTTGGGGATGATGTATTGTAGCCATGTCTGGTTCTATAACATAACGTTGGGGATGATGTATTGTAGCCATGTCTGGTTCTATAACATAACGTTGGGGATGATGTATTGTAGCCATGTCTGGTTCTTTAACATAACGTTGGGGATGATGTATTGTAGCCATGTCTGGTTCTTTATTAACATAACGTTGGGGATGATGTATTGTAGCCATGTCTGGTTCTTTAACATAACGTTGGGGATGATGTATTGTAGCCATGTCTGGTTCTATAACATAACGTTGGGGATGATGTATTGTAGCCATGTCTGGTTCTATAACATAACGTTGGGGATGATGTATTGTAGCCATGTCTGGTTCTTTAACATAACGTTGGGGATGATGTATTGTAGCCATGTCTGGTTCTTTATTAACATAACGTTGGGGATGATGTATTGTAGCCATGTCTGGTTCTATAACATAACGTTGGGGATGATGTATTGTAGCCATGTCTGGTTCTATAACATAACGTTGGGGATGATGTATTGTAGCCATGTCTGGTTCTATAACATAACGTTGGGGATGATGTATTGTAGCCATGTCTGGTTCTTTAACATAACGTTGGGGATGAAGTATTGTAGCCATGTCTGGTTCTTTAACATAACGTTGGGGATGATGTATTGTAGCCATGTCTGGTTCTTTATTAACATAACGTTGGGGATGATGTATTGTAGCCATGTCTGGTTCTTTAACATAACGTTGGGGATGATGTATTGTAGCCATGTCTGGTTCTTTATTAACATAACGTTGGGGATGATGTATTGTAGCCATGTCTGGTTCTATAACATAACGTTGGGGATGATGTATTGTAGCCATGTCTGGTTCTATAACATAACGTTGGGGATGATGTATTGTAGCCATGTCTGGTTCTTTAACATAACGTTGGGGATGATGTATTGTAGCCATGTCTGGTTCTATAACATAACGTTGGGGATGATGTATTGTAGCCATGTCTGGTTCTATAACATAACGTTGGGGATGATGTATTGTAGCCATGTCTGGGTCTTTAACATAACGTTGGGGATGATGTATTGTAGCCATGTCTGGTTCTTTAACATAACGTTGGGGATGAAGTATTGTAGCCATGTCTGGTTCTATAACATAACGTTGGGGATGATGTATTGTAGCCATGTCTGGTTCTTTATTAACATAACGTTGGGGATGATGTATTGTAGCCATGTCTGGTTCTATAACATAACGTTGGGGATGATGTATTGTAGCCATGTCTGGTTCTATAACATAACGTTGGGGATGATGTATTGTAGCCATGTCTGGTTCTATAACATAACGTTGGGGATGATGTATTGTAGCCATGTCTGGTTCTTTATTAACATAACGTTGGGGATGATGTATTGTAGCCATGTCTGGTTCTATAACATAACGTTGGGGATGATGTATTGTAGCCATGTCTGGTTCTTTAACATAACGTTGGGGATGATGTATTGTAGCCATGTCTGGTTCTTTAACATAACGTTGGGGATGATGTATTGTAGCCATGTCTGGTTCTATAACATAACGTTGGGGATGATGTATTGTAGCCATGTCTGGTTCTTTAACATAACGTTGGGGATGATGTATTGTAGCCATGTCTGGTTCTTTAACATAACGTTGGGGATGATGTATTGTAGCCATGTCTGGTTCTTTAACATAACGTTGGGGATGATGTATTGTAGCCATGTCTGGTTCTATAACATAACGTTGGGGATGATGTATTGTAGCCATGTCTGGTTCTATAACATAACGTTGGGGATGATGTATTGTAGCCATGTCTGGTTCTTTAACATAACGTTGGGGATGAAGTATTGTAGCCATGTCTGGTTCTTTAACATAACGTTGGGGATGATGTATTGTAGCCATGTCTGGTTCTTTATTAACATAACGTTGGGGATGATGTATTGTAGCCATGTCTGGGTCTTTAACATAACGTTGGGGATGATGTATTGTAGCCATGTCTGGTTCTATAACATAACGTTGGGGATGATGTATTGTAGCCATGTCTGGTTCTATAACATAACGTTGGGGATGATGTATTGTAGCCATGTCTGGTTCTTTAACATAACGTTGGGGATGATGTATTGTAGCCATGTCTGGTTCTTTATTAACATAACGTTGGGGATGATGTATTGTAGCCATGTCTGGTTCTTTAACATAACGTTGGGGATGATGTATTGTAGCCATGTCTGGTTCTATAACATAACGTTGGGGATGATGTATTGTAGCCATGTCTGGTTCTATAACATAACGTTGGGGATGATGTATTGTAGCCATGTCTGGTTCTTTAACATAACGTTGGGGATGATGTATTGTAGCCATGTCTGGTTCTTTATTAACATAACGTTGGGGATGATGTATTGTAGCCATGTCTGGTTCTATAACATAACGTTGGGGATGATGTATTGTAGCCATGTCTGGTTCTATAACATAACGTTGGGGATGATGTATTGTAGCCATGTCTGGTTCTATAACATAACGTTGGGGATGATGTATTGTAGCCATGTCTGGTTCTTTAACATAACGTTGGGGATGAAGTATTGTAGCCATGTCTGGTTCTTTAACATAACGTTGGGGATGATGTATTGTAGCCATGTCTGGTTCTTTATTAACATAACGTTGGGGATGATGTATTGTAGCCATGTCTGGTTCTTTAACATAACGTTGGGGATGATGTATTGTAGCCATGTCTGGTTCTTTATTAACATAACGTTGGGGATGATGTATTGTAGCCATGTCTGGTTCTATAACATAACGTTGGGGATGATGTATTGTAGCCATGTCTGGTTCTATAACATAACGTTGGGGATGATGTATTGTAGCCATGTCTGGTTCTATAACATAACGTTGGGGATGATGTATTGTAGCCATGTCTGGTTCTTTAACATAACGTTGGGGATGAAGTATTGTAGCCATGTCTGGTTCTTTAACATAACGTTGGGGATGATGTATTGTAGCCATGTCTGGTTCTTTATTAACATAACGTTGGGGATGATGTATTGTAGCCATGTCTGGTTCTTTAACATAACGTTGGGGATGATGTATTGTAGCCATGTCTGGTTCTTTAACATAACGTTGGGGATGATGTATTGTAGCCATGTCTGGTTCTATAACATAACGTTGGGGATGATGTATTGTAGCCATGTCTGGTTCTTTAACATAACGTTGGGGATGATGTATTGTAGCCATGTCTGGTTCTTTAACATAACGTTGGGGATGATGTATTGTAGCCATGTCTGGTTCTATAACATAACGTTGGGGATGATGTATTGTAGCCATGTCTGGTTCTATAACATAACGTTGGGGATGATGTATTGTAGCCATGTCTGGTTCTATAACATAACGTTGGGGATGATGTATTGTAGCCATGTCTGGTTCTTTAACATAACGTTGGGGATGAAGTATTGTAGCCATGTCTGGTTCTTTAACATAACGTTGGGGATGATGTATTGTAGCCATGTCTGGTTCTTTATTAACATAACGTTGGGGATGATGTATTGTAGCCATGTCTGGGTCTTTAACATAACGTTGGGGATGATGTATTGTAGCCATGTCTGGTTCTATAACATAACGTTGGGGATGATGTATTGTAGCCATGTCTGGTTCTATAACATAACGTTGGGGATGATGTATTGTAGCCATGTCTGGTTCTTTAACATAACGTTGGGGATGATGTATTGTAGCCATGTCTGGTTCTTTATTAACATAACGTTGGGGATGATGTATTGTAGCCATGTCTGGTTCTTTAACATAACGTTGGGGATGATGTATTGTAGCCATGTCTGGTTCTATAACATAACGTTGGGGATGATGTATTGTAGCCAAGTCTGGTTCTATAACATAACGTTGGGGATGATGTATTGTAGCCATGTCTGGTTCTTTAACATAACGTTGGGGATGATGTATTGTAGCCATGTCTGGTTCTTTATTAACATAACGTTGGGGATGATGTATTGTAGCCATGTCTGGTTCTATAACATAACGTTGGGGATGATGTATTGTAGCCATGTCTGGTTCTATAACATAACGTTGGGGATGATGTATTGTAGCCATGTCTGGTTCTATAACATAACGTTGGGGATGATGTATTGTAGCCATGTCTGGTTCTTTAACATAACGTTGGGGATGAAGTATTGTAGCCATGTCTGGTTCTTTAACATAACGTTGGGGATGATGTATTGTAGCCATGTCTGGTTCTTTATTAACATAACGTTGGGGATGATGTATTGTAGCCATGTCTGGTTCTTTAACATAACGTTGGGGATGATGTATTGTAGCCATGTCTGGTTCTTTATTAACATAACGTTGGGGATGATGTATTGTAGCCATGTCTGGTTCTATAACATAACGTTGGGGATGATGTATTGTAGCCATGTCTGGTTCTATAACATAACGTTGGGGATGATGTATTGTAGCCATGTCTGGTTCTATAACATAACGTTGGGGATGATGTATTGTAGCCATGTCTGGTTCTTTAACATAACGTTGGGGATGAAGTATTGTAGCCATGTCTGGTTCTTTAACATAACGTTGGGGATGATGTATTGTAGCCATGTCTGGTTCTTTATTAACATAACGTTGGGGATGATGTATTGTAGCCATGTCTGGTTCTTTAACATAACGTTGGGGATGATGTATTGTAGCCATGTCTGGTTCATTGTCTCATGGGTTGATTCTGCTGCTATGATTGGATGCAGCTGTGATTTGATTGATTTGGGTGCTGCTAGGCAACGTTCCCGTGTTTTGTGGGCATTACTTAAATCTTGATCCAACCCAATGATAACGGTGAAGTCTTCGAATCGTTAAATCTCACAAAATTCTGTTTTGGAAAATACTAACATTATGTCTAAATTTATCTTACTTTTAATTTTTTTTTGTCAGTTTTAGGACTACAGATGTTTCTGACTACTATCTTAAAAAAAATAAATGTTATAACTAGGCAAGTCAGTTAAGAAAAAAAATCTTACCTCGGGCCAATTTTGCACCACACTATGGGACTCCCAATCACAGCCAGATGTGGTGCAGCCTGGATTTGAACCAGGTACTGCAGTGACACCTTTTGCACTGAGATGCAGTGTCTTAGACCACTGCGCCACTCGGGAGCCTATTGATGCCATATGGGCCATTTTCAACCAGAGAAGTTGTCTTTTTTTGGGGTTCAGCCGTCCTTTATGTATCTCATAAAAATTTAGATATTTACTGTGATTGAATGTGAATAAACAAACATTTTTAAAAAATGGTTTCAGTCCAAGGGAACTATGATATGTTTACAAGCAATTTATCACTGATTTACTTCAATAGAAGCGACAAACTGGCCTTGATACACTAGTAATGATGAGTTAATGGACCATACTGTCACCTCTCTCTATTTTGTGTTTAACATTCAGCTAGGTTTTACACTTAACTTTTGACTTGTATTTTATTGATCCATTTGCAGAAACTGAATAAATGCTGAATAGTCTGAACATGCAACCAAGCCAGTGGCTTTGCAGTTTCTGGATGTCCAGAAAAAGTATTTTAAGTCAATATTTATGCTCTTAACTAAATGGGTTTATTCTTGGGTTGAAACACTGGCACAATAAAGAGTGGTCCCATACGGTGTTGTGTATAGCTTAGTGTGTTGTTTTAATCTTAGACCACCTCTGCATTACATCATGTCTGCATGCAGGTCCTCCAGGCAGATAGGGGTTGAGTGAGGCCACCAAACCCAGCCAGGGATGGCTAGGATGAGGGGTAGGTAGAGAGGAGGGCCAGGGATGGCTAGGATGGGGGGGTAGGTAGAGAGAAGGGCTGGGGGTGGGGGGGTAGGTAGAGAGGAGGGCCAGGGATGGGGGGGTAGGTAGAGAGTAGGGCTGGGGATGGGGGGGTAGGTAGAGAGAAGGGCTGGGGATGGGGGGGTAGGTAGAGAGAAGGACTGGGGCTATGGATTGCATTCGGCTACAGCGCAGATCAATGGCATTGGATGGGGAGGGGAATTCAACACTACAGATATATTTAATGGGATCATGTTGCTCAGAGTCGATGAAAAACACCCAGGGACTGATTTCCCGGAAACAGATGAAGTATTGTCCTGGACTAAAAATCAATGTCCATGGCTATTCTCAGTCCATCCCATCTATCACCTTAACCCCACCCCTCAGCTACTCTCAGTCCATCCCATCTATCACCTTAACCCCACCCCTCAGCTACTCTCAGTCCATCCCATCTATCACCTTAACCCCACCCCTCAGCTACTCTCAGTCCATCCCACATATCACCTTAACCCCACCCCTCAGCTACTCTCAGTCCATCCCATCTATCACCTTAACCCCACCCCTCAGCTACTCTCAGTCCATCCCACATATCACCTTAACCCCACCCCTCAGCTACTCTCAGTCCATCCCATCTATCACCTTAACCCCACCCCTCAGCTACTCTCGGTCCATCCCATCTATCACCTTAACCCCACCCCTCAGCTACTCTCAGTCCATCCCATCTATCACCTTAACCCCACCCCTCAGCTACTCTCAGTCCATCCCACATATCACCTTAACCCCACCCCTCAGCTACTCTCACTCCATCCCATCTATCACCTTAACCCCACCCCTCAGCTACTCTCAGTCCATCCCATCTATCACCTTAACCCCACCCCTCAGCTACTCTCACTCCATCCCATCTATCACCTTAACCCCACCCCTCAGCTACTCTCAGTCCATCCCACATATCACCTTAACCCCACCCCTCAGCTACTCTCACTCCATCCCATCTATCACCTTAACCCCACCCTTCAGCTACTCTCAGTCCATCCCATCTATCACCTTAACCCCACCCCTCAGCTACTCTCAGTCCATCCCATCTATCACCTTAACCCCACCCCTCAGCTACTCTCAGTCCATCCCATCTATCACCTTAACCCCACCCCTCAGCTACTCTCAGTCCATCCCATCTATCACCTTAACCCCACCCCTCAGCTACTCTCAGTCCATCCATCCACTGCATCGCGAGTGCTTGAGGCGTCACTACAGCCCTGGGTTCAATCACATGCTGTGTCACAACTGGCTGTGACCAGGAGACCAATGAGGTGGTGCACAACAGGTCAAGTGTCATCTGGGTTAGGGGAGGGTTTGGCAGGCTGGGATTTCCTTGTCCCATCATGACTCCTATGGCGGGCTGAGTGCCTGCAAGCTGACTCTTGGCTGGTGTTTCCTTTGACACATTAGTGCGGCTTGGCAGATTCGTGTTTTGGACACAGATGAAGCATTTTCCTGGACTGAAAATCAATGTCCACGTCCACAAAGTTCTAGTCGTAACTAGCTGAATGCTCTCGTGAAAAAGGGGGGAAAGTACAACAGAAAAAAAAAACATTCTGTTTGTGGCAAGAATTTTGTGTAATAATTTAAATTGGAAAACTTTTGTATCAAGCGTTGTTTTGTTTATCATTTCATAAACCATGTGCCATGGGATAGGCACATCGAAAATATTGTCCCAACTATTTTGCCACCTGTATGGCACTGTGGTTCAACATTTTGGTCTTTAATAAAGGGGGGGGTCTTTAATAAAGGGGGGGGTCTTTAATAAAGGGGGGGTCTTTAATAAAGGGGGGTCTTTAATAAAGGGGGGTCTTTAATAAAGGGGGGTCTTTAATAAAGGGGGGGGTCTTTAATAAAGGGGGGTCTTTAATAAAGGGGGGGTCTTTAATAAAGGGGGGTCTTTAATAAAGGGGGGGTCTTTAATAAAGGGGGGGGTCTTTAATAAAGGGGGGGTCTTTAATAAAGGGGGGGTCTTTAATAAAGGGGGGTCTTTAATAAAGGGGGGGTCTTTAATAAAGGGGGGGGTCTTTAATAAAGGGGGAGGTCTTTAATAAAGGGGGGGTCTTTAATAAAGGGGGGGTCTTTAATAAAGGGGGGTCTTTAATAAAGGGGGGGTCTTTAATAAAGGGGGGTCTTTAATAAAGGGGGAGTCTTTAATAAAGGGGGGGTCTTTAATAAAGGGGGGTCTTTAATAAAGGGGGGGGTCTTTAATAAAGGGGGGGGTCTTTAATAAAGGGGAGTCTTTAATAAAGGGGGGTCTTTAATAAAGGGGGGGGTCTTTAATAAAGGGGGGTCTTTAATAAAGGGGGGGGGGGTCTTTAATAAAGGGGGGGTCTTTAATAAAGGGGGGTCTTTAATAAAGCGCAAAAAAACAAGTTTCCTACCTTCTCCCTCTTCCACTTGCCTCCTCCATTTTTGTGTTAATGCTGCAGTTATTTGTAATTTTGGATAAAGCAAACATTTCGATTTATGTTTGTTAACTGCACATGTGATATAACTCCACCTTCTCTATTCATAATATCATTAACAAAGATAATTCATTTAATTAGTCACTTTTTATAAATATTTTTTTTTAATCAATTAATATATTTGAATTAAACCACATAATTAAAAAATAATATTTGTTCTGTCTTTTCTAGAGAATAAAACTGGAATTGCAACCAGCTTTTTCTGGCTTGTTTTAGAAAAGACGATATTTTGAAAAAGGTTCCATTTTCAATAAACTGAAAGTGAGAGGTTTTAATCTGGATTAAAGGAAAAAAGACCACACTTTCTCCCACCTGCTGACAGATCAAAAAATGATTTGACTGCTGCTAAAATGTGCAGTATCCTTTCTGGTGGGCTCAACCCCCCCCCCCCCCCCAACACCCTACAGTGAAGCAAGGTATGAGGCATGGATTTACCGTCAGCATTTTACTCTTATCAAATCCCCTATGCCTCTAGGTTTAGGGCCCAAAATATCTGCCTTGTAGCATGGTTCACATGTAAAGGTCATTTCCGATTGAGCCGACATTTGCAGCGTTTACCTTGTATGTAGTCTCCACGACCGCTGGGACATTGCCTTTAATTGCCAATCGCACAATAAAGCGGATTTTCAGCACTACTGTTTTTAATTAAGGCCTTAGTTACACCACACCGATACACACGGAGGTGTGTAGGCTGAGCCACACATGGCGATGGCTCTCAAACGTTTCCCGTCAACAGAATTGGCTCCATTTCCTCCCAAACTATCAAACAGCTATGGGAGCAGTGGGCTATGGGAAATGAGGGCGGATGCAGGCTTCAATGCCCAAAAGGCCTATGGGGTGGTTTAAAGTGAGAGGACATTTATTCTTTCAGTAAAAGGGAAAGAAAGAGAGAGGTGGAAACGAAAGCAGCTTTAATTGCCGTACATGTCCACAGGTGGAGAGGAGGAGAGATGAGATGTGTGTGTGTGTGTCAGATACAGTAAGCTCTGTAATAACAATCCCCACTAAGTAGATCACCCCGGCCGTCCTATAATCTAAGCTAGATGCCCTCAATCTCACACAAATGATCAAGGAACCTACCAGGTACAACCCTAAATCCGTGAACATGGGCACCCTCAGATATTATCCTGACCAACTTGCCCTCTAAATTCACCTCTGCTGTTTTCAACCAGGATCTCAGCGATCACTGCCTCTTTACCTGCGTCCGTTATGGGTCCGTGGTCAAACAACCACCCCTCATCACTGTCAAAACGCTCCCTAAAACACTTCTGCGAGCAGGCCTTTCTAATCGACCTGACCCGGGTATCCTGGAAGGATATTGACCTCATCCCATCAGTAGAGGATGCCTGGTTGTTCTTTAAAAGTGCTTTCCTCACCATCTTAAATAAGCATGCTCCTTTCAAAAAATGTTGAACTAAGAACAGATTGGTTCACTCCAGACTTGACTGCCTTTGACCAGCACAAAAACATCCTATGGCGTGCTGCACAAACATCGAATAGTCCCTGCGATATGCAACTTTTCAGGGAAGTCAGGAACCAATATACATAGTCAGTTAGGAAAGCAAAGGCTAGCTTTTTCAAACAGAAATTTGCATCCTGCAGCACTAATTCCTAAAAGTTCTGGGACACTGTAAAGTCCATGGAGAATAAAAGCACCTCCTCCCTGCTGCCCACCACACTGAGATTAGGAAACACTGTCACCACCATAAATCCACAATAATCAAGAATTTCAATAAACATTTCTCTACGGCTGGCCATGCTGCACCCCCCGCAGCAACTGGCCCAAGCCCCCCCCCCGCTTCTCCTTCACCCAAATCCAGACAGCTGATGTTCTGATAGAGCTGCAAAATCTGGATCCCTACAAATCAGCTGGGCTAGACAATCTGGACCCTCTGTTCCTAAAATTATTACAACCCCTATTACGAGTCTGTTCAACCTCTCTTTCATATCGTCTGAGATTCTTAAAGATTGGAAAGCGGCCGCGGTCATCCACATCTTCAAAGGGGAGACACTCTAGACCCAAACTGTTACAGACCTATATCCATCCTGCCCTGCCTTTCTAAAATCTTCGAAAGCCAAGTGAACTAACAGATCACCGACCATTTCGAATCCCACTGTACCTTCTCCGCTATGTAATCCGGTTTCCGAGCTGGTCATTGGTGCACCTCAGCCACGCTCAAGGTCCTAAACAATATCATAACCGCCATCGATAAAAGACATTACTGTGCAGCCATCTTCATCGACCTTGCTAAGGCTTTCGACTCTATTAATCACTTTATTCTTATCGGCAGACTCAACAGCCTTGGTTTCTCAAATGACTGCCTCGCCTGGTTCATTAACTACTTCTCAGACAGAGTTCAGTGTGTCAAATCTGAGAGCCTGTTGTCCGGAACTCTGGCAGTCTCTATGGGGGTGCCACAGGGTTCAATTCTCGGGCCGACTCTTTTCTCTGTATACATCAATGATGTCGCTCTTCCTGCTGGTGATTCTCTGCTCCACCTCTACACAGACGACACCATTCTGTATACTTCTGGCCCTTCTTTGGACACTGTGTTAACTAACCTCCAGATGAGATTCAATGCCATACAACTCTCCTTCCATGGCCTACAACTGCTCTTAAATGCAAGTAAAACTAAATGCATGCCCTTCAACCGATTGCTGCCCGCACCCGCCCGGCTGACTAGCATCACTACTCTGTACGGTTCTGACTTAGAATATGGGGACAACTATAAATACCTAGGTGTCTGGTTAGACTGTAAACTCTCCTTCCAGACTCATATTAAGCATCTCCAATCCAAAATCAAATCTAAAATCGGCGTCCTATTTCGCAACAAAGCCTTCTTCACTCATGCTGCCAAACATATCCTCGTAAAACTGACTATCCTACCGATCCTTGACTTCAACGATGTCATTTACAAAATAGCCTCCAACACTCTACTCAACAAATTGGATGCAGTCTATCACAGTGCCATCCATTTTGTCACCAAAGCCCCATATACTACTCACCACTGCGACCTGTATGCTCTCGTTGGCTGGTCCTCGCTACGTATTCGTCGCCAAACCCACTGGCTCCAGGTCATCTAGAAGTCTTTGCTAGGTAAAACTCTGCTTATCTCAGCTCACTGGTCACCATAACAACACCCAAACGGAGCACGTGCTCTAGCAGGTATATCTCACTGGTCATCCCCAAAGACAACACCTCTTTTGGCTGCCTTTCTTTCCAGTTCTCTGCTGCCAATGACTGGAACGAATTGCAAAAATCACTGAAGTTGGAGACTTATATCTCCCTCACTAACTTTAAGCATCAGCTGTCAGAGCAGCTTACCGATCGCTGCAGCTGTACACAGCCCATCTGTAAATAGCCCATCCAACCAACTACCTACCTCATCCCCATATTTGTTTTTCTGCTCTTTTGCACAGTAGTATTTCTACAGTAGTATTTCACATCCTCATCTTCCTTCATATCTATCACTCCAGTGTTAATTGTTAAATTGTAATTATTTTGCCACTATGGCCTATGTATTGCCTTACCTCCCTACTTAATTTCTACAAACTGTATACAGATTTTCTATTGTGTTATTGACTGTATGTTTTTTTAATCCTATGTACAACTCTGTGTTGTTGTTTTTGTCGCACTGCTTTGCTTTATCTTGGCCAGGTCGCAGTTGTAAATGAGAACTTGTTCTCAACTGACCTACCTGGTTAAATAAAGGTGAAATATATATATATTTTTTTTAATTAGATGAGATGGTTCCATAATGTTAACACAGGGGTATCCAACAGCAGCCCATATATGAGACCCTAACCCTAACCCTAACCCTAACCCTAACCCTAACCCAAACAGTTCTGAATGTACATGCCATTTTCCACAGCAAACTGTTATTAACAAATCTCACAAGTATCAGACACCACACGCTCCCAGCTACTATCTAATCAACGCAACTTTGACATAATCCCACCACTGGTTAGCCACTATTGGCTTAAAAAGTCAAACATAACACAATATCTGCCAATTAATTTCCAGCAAAATTGCCCATCTGTCTGTGTGGTGCGCGCGTTTGTCTATCACTCTGTGTGAAGCCAGTTGATGTGATAATCGTCTTGTGGGTTGACAGCAGTGGTGGGAAAAGTACCCAATTATCATACTTGAGTAAAAGTAAAGATACCTGAATAGAAAATGACTCAAGTAAAAGTCACCAAGTAAAATACTACTTGAGTAAAAGTCTAGAAGTATTTGGTTTTAAATACACTTAAGTATCAAAAGTAAAAGTATAAATCATTTCACGTTCCTTATATTAAGCAAACCAGACAGCACGGTTTTCTTGTCATTTACGGACAGGGAACACCCCAACACCCCGAAATAATTTACAAACAAAGCATTCAAAATGTAACAAGTACTTTTGGTTGTCAGGGAAAATGTATGGAGTTAAAAGTACATACTTTTATTTAGTAATGTAGTGAAGTAAAAAGTACAATTTGTGTTCAAAATGTGTTCATTTTCTTCCAGACCAAAAACAAAAAAAGTTGTAAATGTGATTTAAGCATTGACATCAACTCAGAACGTTCAATTTTGTTGTTTCTGTATAAAAATAATTAGGGGGAGAGTGTAAAACAAAAATATAAAAAATACACTTTTTTGGGGGCGAAAAAAAATCACAGATTTTATAGTTGTATATTAACCATTATTTTACCAGGTTATATTGACAGAAACATACTACTTTCTCTTGGACACTAAGGACCAGGGGATGAGTTGACAACATAGTGCACTACTTTCTCTTGGACACTAAGGACCAGGGGATGAGTTGACAACATAGTGCACTACTTTCTCTTGGACACTAAGGACCAGGGGATGAGTTGACAACATAGTGCACTACTTTCTCTTGGACACTAAGGACCAGGGGATGAGTTGACAACATAGTGCACTACTTTCTCTTGGACACTAAGGACCAGGGGATGAGTTGACAACATAGTGCACTACTTTCTCTTGGACACTAAGGACCAGGGGATGAGTTGACAACATAGTGCACTACTTTCTCTTGGACACTAAGGACCAGGGGATGAGTTGACAACATAGTGCACTACTTTCTCTTGGACACTAAGGACCAGGGGATGAGTTGACAACATAGTGCACTACTTTCTCTTGGACACTAAGGACCAGGGGATGAGTTGACAACATAGTGCACTACTTTCTCTTGGACACTAAGGACCAGGGGATGAGTTGACAACATAGTGCACTACTTTCTCTTGGACACTAAGGACCAGGGGATGAGTTGACAACATAGTGCACTACTTTCTCTTGGACACTAAGGACCAGGGGATGAGTTGACAACATAGTGCACTACTTTCTCTTGGACACTAAGGACCAGGGGATGAGTTGACAACATAGTGCACTACTTTCTCTTGGACACTAGGACCTGGGAAGAGTTGCAGGGGAAAAGGGAAGAATGTTCCTATTTAGAAGCTTAACATAATAGAAAAGGTTGGAATCCATAGGGTAGGATATGCTAAGGTAGGATAGGATTCTAAGATAGGATAGGATTCTAAGATGGGATAGGATTCTAAGATAGGATAGGATTCTAAGATAGGATAGGATTCTAAGATAGGATAGGATACAATACCATACTTTGGTCCATTATTTATCTTAGGTTGACAGTAACAAGAAGACACAATCTCAGGAAACCCACTAAACCGGTACATACTGTACATTATATTACTTTTACAGTGTGACTCCAATTAATTGAAAATGAATAAATAAATAAAACACTGCCATTTTATTAATACCAAAAGGATATTTTGAACTTCAAAATAACCTCTGCAAAAACAACAATTGTGTTTGTGCCAACGAATGATGTCCTTTGAAGCAGGAAACGTGCCCCAACACGTATCTGGAAATCCAGACCTACACACAGAACATCATTATCATAATCACACAGTGTGTGACATGACAGAGGTCAGAGGTTAACCTGAGGGCAGCGGTGGGGTGATGATTAATAAGATACCTGGTCAATTGGTTCCAATTTGCTTGGTTGAATCCATGTTCCTCTTCTTCAGCCATCTTACCATGGTGACCAGGATGGCACCTCGTTGACCCTGACATTGACCCCTGGGGGTCCCAGCAGACACTATATGGGTGACAGGGACAACTAAAGAAAACACTCAAATACACAAATCACATGTCGACAGGGACATGGTTGACAGGGTCATGGTTGACAGGGTCATGGTTGACAGGGACATGGTTGACAGGGACATGGTTGTCAGGGTCATGGTTGACAGGGTCATGGTTGACAGGGTCATGGTTGACAGGCAGGGTCATGGTTGACAGAGTCATGGTTGACAGGGTCATGGTTGACAGGGAAATGGTTGTCATGGTTGACAGGGACATGGTTGTCAGGGTCATGGTTGACAGGCAGGGTCATGGTTGACAGGGTCATGGTTGACAGGGATATGGTTGTCATGGTTGACAGGGACATGGTTGTCAGGGTCATGGTTGTCAGGGTCATGGTTGACAGGGACATGGTTGACAGGGACATGGTTGACAGGGACATGGTTGACAGGGACATGGTTGACAGGGTCATGGTTGACAGGGACATGGTTGACAGGGACATGGTTGACAGGGACATGGTTGACAGGGACATGGTTGTCAGGGTCATGGTTGTCAGAGACATGGTTGTCAGGGACATGGTTGACAGGGACATGGTTGACAGGGACATGGTTGACAGGGACATGGTTGACAGGGACATGGTTGACAGGGTCATGGTTGACAGGGACATGGTTGACAGGGTCATGCTTGACAGGGACATGGTTGACAGGGTCATGGTTGACAGGGACATGGTTGACAGGGTCATGGTTGACAGGGTCATGGTTGACAGGGACATGGTTGACAGGGTCATGCTTGACAGGGTCATGGTTGACAGGGACATGGTTGTCAGGGTCATGGTTGTCAGGGACATGGTTGACAGGGACATGGTTGACAGGGACATGGTTGACAGGGACATGGTTGACAGGGTCATGGTTGACAGGGACATGGTTGACAGGGTCATGGTTGACAGGGACATGGTTGACAGGGTCATGGTTGACAGGGTCATGGTTGACAGGGACATGGTTGACAGGGACATGGTTGACAGGGACATGGTTGACAGGGACATGGTTGACAGGGACATGGTTGACAGGGTCATGGTTGACAGGGACATGGTTGACAGGGTCATGCTTGACAGGGACATGCTTGACAGGGTCATGCTTGACAGGGTCATGGTTGACAGGGACATGGTTGTCAGGGTCATGGTTGTCAGGGACATGGTTGACAGGGTCATGGTTGACAGGGACATGATAATAGGAACATTGGTACATTGCAGATCACTGTTACTATTACTTTGACTCTTTGAAATGGCATTTCCTAAATCTGTCAATTTCTGTGTCCTTGTCAATAAGTGACTCAGATGCAGAAAGGAAACCTCATCTTCTTGCAGGTCTTCGGGGGCCCATTGGATGGGAGGAGCCATTATCTTACATTATCTTACATTAGAGCGCAGTTAGTGTTCTGATTTGAAGCACCTCTCTTGGTTCTGTTTCCTGGGAAACACACTGTCCAATTCTAAACTCTTACAAACAGATTAGATTTTGTTTTGGTAACGTTACAATTATCTCCAAGGATGTTACTGTAGGTTTAGAAAAATAACAGGCTAGAGGAGTTGAAACAAAACTTTGATATCGCAGGCTGTCAGCGGCGCTCTCCGTGGCGCTCGCTAGATCCTCGCTAGATCCTCGCTAGATCCTCGCTAGATCCTCGCTAGATTTAGTGTCTCAATGGGGCAACTGTTGATCAATACTCCCTTTTCCTTTATTTGTTGCTTTCCAAACAACATTTTAAGTGACTTATAATATCCCAATGTACAGTATAATGTTCTTATAATGGAAATGCTCTATGCATTATGCTGTTATAATCTCAATTGCTGCCCTTAATTTAAAATAAAAGTGTATTCCAAATAGTGGAGTCAGGCAGGTCCTTTTAGATTTTTATTCAGAGATATTGAAACGATTAGAACCTCTATCCGTCTATCAACTGATTATTTAACCTGTCCATAGGTGTACTTTTCCCCCCATCATAACACCCTGGGCTACCTATCCCCAACCCCATCATAACACCCTGGGCTACCTATCCCCACCCCCATCATAACACCCTGGGCTACCTATCCCCACCCCACCATAACACCCTGGGCTACCTATCCCCACCCCACCATAACACCCTGGGCTACCTATCCCCACCCCCATCATAACACCCTGGGCTACCTATCCCCACCCCACCATAACACCCTGGGCTACCTATCCCCACCCCATCATAACACCCTGGGCTACCTATCCCCACCCCCATCATAACACCCTGGGCTACCTATCCCCACCCCGTCATAACACCCTGGGCTACCTATCCCCACCCCATCATAACACCCTGGGCTACCTATCCCCACCCCCATCATAACACCCTGGGCTACCTATCCTCACCCCATCATAACACCCTGGGCTACCTATCCCCACCCCCATCATAACACCCTGGGCTACCTATCCCCACCCCCATCATAACACCCTGGGCTACCTATCCCCACCCCCATCATAACACCCTGGGCTACCTATCCCCACCCCCATCATAACACCCTGGGCTACCTATCCCCACCCCCATCATAACACCCTGGGCTACCTATCCCCACCCCCATCATAACACCCTGGGCTACCTATCCCCACCCCCATCATAACACCCTGGGCTACCTATCCCCACCCCATCATAACACCCTGGGCTACCTATCCCCACCCCCATCATAACACCCTGGGCTACCTATCCCCACCCCATCATAACACCCTGGGCTACCTATCCCCACCCCCATCATAACACCCTGGGCTACCTATCCCCACCCCATCATAACACCCTGGGCTACCTATCCCCACCCCCATCATAACACCCTGGGCTACCTATCCCCACCCTCATCATAACACCCTGGGCTACCTATCCCCACCCCCATCATAACACCCTGGGCTACCTATCCCCACCCCCATCATAACACCCTGGGCTACCTATCCCCACCCCCATCATAACACCCTGGGCTACCTATCCCCACCCCATCATAACACCCTGGGCTACCTATCCCCACCCCCATCATAACACCCTGGGCTACCTATCCCCACCCCATCATAACACCCTGGGCTACCTATCCCCACCCCCATCATAACACCCTGGGCTACCTATCCCCACCCCCATCATAACACCCTGGGCTACCTATCCCCACCCCCATCATAACACCCTGGGCTACCTATCCCCACCCCATCATAACACTCTGGGCTACCTATCCCCACCCCATCATAACACCCTGGGCTACCTATCCCCACCCCCATCATAACACCCTGGGCTACCTATCCCCACCCCCATCATAACACCCTGGGCTACCTATCCCCACCCCCATCATAACACCCTGGGCTACCTATCCCCACCCCATCATAACACCCTGGGCTACCTATCCCCACCCCATCATAACACTCTGGGCTACCTATCCCCACCCCCATCATAACACCCTGGGCTACCTATCCCCACCCCATCATAACACCCTGGGCTACCTATCCCCACCCCATCATAACACTCTGGGCTACCTATCCCCACCCCCATCATAACACCCTGGGCTACCTATCCCCACCCCATCATAACACCCTGGGCTACCTATCCCCACCCCATCATAACACTCTGGGCTACCTATCCCCACCCCCATCATAACACCCTGGGCTACCTATCCCCACCCCATCATAACACTCTGGGCTACCTATCCCCACCCCATCATAACACTCTGGGCTACCTATCCCCACCCCCATCATAACACCCTGGGCTACCTATCCCCACCCCCATCATAACACCCTGGGCTACCTATCCCCACCCCATCATAACACCCTGGGCTACCTATCCCCACCCCCATCATAACACCCTGGGCTACCTATCCCCACCCCATCATAACACCCTGGGCTACCTATCCCCACCCCCATCATAACACCCTGGGCTACCTATCCCCACCCCCATCATAACACCCTGGGCTACCTATCCCCACCCCCATCATAACACCCTGGGCTACCTATCCCCACCCCATCATAACACTCTGGGCTACCTATCCCCACCCCATCATAACACCCTGGGCTACCTATCCCCACCCCCATCATAACACCCTGGGCTACCTATCCCCACCCCCATCATAACACCCTGGGCTACCTATCCCCACCCCCATCATAACACCCTGGGCTACCTATCCCCACCCCATCATAACACCCTGGGCTACCTATCCCCACCCCATCATAACACTCTGGGCTACCTATCCCCACCCCCATCATAACACCCTGGGCTACCTATCCCCACCCCATCATAACACCCTGGGCTACCTATCCCCACCCCATCATAACACTCTGGGCTACCTATCCCCACCCCCATCATAACACCCTGGGCTACCTATCCCCACCCCATCATAACACCCTGGGCTACCTATCCCCACCCCATCATAACACTCTGGGCTACCTATCCCCACCCCCATCATAACACCCTGGGCTACCTATCCCCACCCCATCATAACACTCTGGGCTACCTATCCCCACCCCATCATAACACTCTGGGCTACCTATCCCCACCCCCATCATAACACCCTGGGCTAACTATCCCCACCCCATCATAACACCCTGGGCTACCTATCCCCACCCCATCATAACACTCTGGGCTACCTATCCCCACCCCCATCATAACACTCTGGGCTACCTATCCCCACCCCATCATAACAAAGTGTCTGTCACAGGGTTCATTACTGTGTGATTGGTTAGACTTAAAGATTGACAGTAAATTAAGACTAGTGTGAAAGGTTAAGAGGTTGTAATCAGATTAAAGTAATTTACAGTCCGAGGTTCCTAGCTCTAGTAGCACTCAATCCGTATAAGGAGTCAAAATAGTATAAACAGTATTTTTAACAAATACAACACAAATGTCATCCCATACTCTTTTGCCCATTTTATTACATGGTCACATCATCCATATCTGTTTCTGACATTCCCCATCCTCATGAATCCTCTGTTGGACAGAGAGGACACTCTGCTAGATTGCAGAGAAGGAATCGATTGCCAACAGGCAGTCAAAGTTATGGTTAGGAGTTGAAGGAGATTGTTTCCCTATCACAAGGCACCACAGCAATATTGCAGACTGTTAATTTCCTCTCCTCTCTACAGCTCTTCAAGTGCTTTCTCATCTCCTCTTGTCTCCTTCCTTTCAAAGATGTGGCCTGTCCATAAATTAGGCCATAAATAACAGTTTATGATACAAGATACTAATAACATCATATTAAAAACAACTAATCAAGTCTTAATCATATGTATTGGTCAGCTGGTACTTTATTAGAAATAACACAATTTGGTCAGTACTAGATACTCATTCAATTATCTTACTGGGCATCTGTGCTTTCATCTTGTTTTATATGCCTTTCGTTTCAAGGTCATCTCAGGCCAGAGTGGTGGAAAACAACGTTTTAAAACTGTGTGATAGAGTAATCAAGATGTCCTGAGTCACTTCCTGGCTCTATCAGTGGCACTTCCTGGTTCTATTAGTGTCTTGTGACTCGACACAGCCCAGTTCTCTGACCTCATTCGGGGGCCCCGAGACTGGCTGTGCTTCATTACCTTGCTAGCCAATGGTGTTCTGACTGGGTCACCCTGCTCTCTCAGTCTTACCGTGCCCCAATGCATTGTCCTGAATAGAAGCCCAGGTTGAGCTGCGGATTACTTCCTTAGTGGAATGGTGGTCTTTTAATAACTGGGGTTAATCTTGTTACACGTGGTTGTGTACATCCCTTAGACTTACGTCTGGTACCCGCTTTGTCCTGCTCCTCTCAGTCCTCCGTACACACACAGACACACATATTTGAATGGACGGTGTAGAGCAGCCAGATTGCATTCCATGTCAGTAGTCTCTAAATCAACA
This sequence comes from Oncorhynchus mykiss, assembly GCF_013265735.2. Classification (NCBI taxonomy): domain Eukaryota; kingdom Metazoa; phylum Chordata; class Actinopteri; order Salmoniformes; family Salmonidae; genus Oncorhynchus; species Oncorhynchus mykiss. The sequence goes on from NC_050570.1 coordinate 8,206,727, forward strand.
GAGCATGGCCTTGGCTCTCTCTTTTTCCACCTCCGTGAACATTGGGTTGACTTGTGCTTTCTAGGAAGCGTTTCTGCTCTACTACGGTGGTATATAGCAAGGCAGGACATGAGAGAGAGTTTACAGGGGTAAATGCAGAGAGACAAGGGAGTCAAAGGGTCATCAAAAGGGCTACATAGGGAGAATCCAGTGAACATTGTACAGTTGAAGTCGGAAGTTTACATACACCTCAGCCAAAATACATTTAAACTCAGTTTTTCACAATTCCTGACATTTAATCCTAGTAACAATTCCCTGTTTTAGGTCAGTTAGGATCACCACTTTATTTTAAGAATGTGAAATGTCAGAATTATAGTAGAGAGAGTGATTTATTTCAGCTTTTAATTCTTTCATCACATTTAAATTGTTTAACTTGGGTCAAACGTTTCGGGTAGCGTTCCACAAGCTTCCCACAATAAGTTGGGTGAATTTTGGCCATTCCTCCTGACAGAGCTGGTGTAACTGAGTCAGGTTTGTAGGCCTCCTTGCTCGCACATGTTTTTTCAGTTCTGCCCACATATTTTCTATGGGATTGAGGTCTTTGTGATGGCTACTTCAATACCTTGACTTTGTTGTCCTTAAGCCATTTTGCCACAACTCTGGAAGTATGCTTGGGGTCATTGTCCATTTGGAAGACCCATTTGCGACCAAGCTTTAACATCCTGAATGATGTCTTAAGATGTTGCTTCAATATATCCACATAATTTTCCCTCCTCATGATGTCATCTATTTTGTGAAGTGCACCAGTCCCTCCTGCAGCAAAGCACCCTCACAACATGATGCAGCCACCCCCGTGCTTCACGGTTGGGATGGTGTTCTTCGGCTTGCAAACATCCCCCTTTTCCTATAACGATGGTCATAATGGCCAAACAGTTCTATTTTTGTTTCATCAGACCAGAGGTCATTTCTCCAAAAAGTACGATATTTGTCCCCATGTGCAGTTGCAAACCGTAGTCTGGCTTTTTTTTATGGCGGTTTTGGAGCAGTAGTTTCTTCCTTGCTGAGAGGCCTTTCAAGTTATGTCGATATAGGACTTGTTTTACTGTGGATATAGATACTTTTGTACCTGTTTCCTCCAGCATCTTCACAAGGTCCTTTGCTGTTGTTCTGGGATTGATTTGAACTTTTCGCACCAAAGTACGTTAATCTCTAGGAGACAGAACGCATCTCCTTCCTGAGCGGTATGACGACTGCGTGGTCCCATGGCGTTTATACTTGCGTACTATTGTTTGTACAGATGAACGTGGTACCTTCAGGCATTTGGAAATTGCTCCTAAGGATGTATCAAACTTGTGGAGGTCTACAATTTTTTTTCTGAGGTTTTGGCTGATTTCTTTTGATTTTCCCATGATGTCAAGCAAAGAGGCACTGAGTTTGAAGGTAGGCCTTGAAATACATCCACAGGTACACATCCAATTGACTCAAATTATGTCAATTAGCCTATCAGAAGCTTCTAAAGCCATGACATAATTTCCTGGAATTTTCCAAGCTGTTTAAAGGCACAGTCAACTTAGTAAATGTAAACTTCTGACCCACTGGAATTGTGATACAGTGAATTATAAGTGAAATAATCTGTCTGTAAACAATTGTTGGAAAAATGTATTGTGTCATGCACAAAGTAGATGTCCTAACCGACTTGCCAAACAATAGTTTGTTAACATGAAATTTGTGGAGTGGATGAAAAAACGAGTTTTAATGACACCAACCTAAGTGTATGTAAACTGTATATAAGCTAACAATGGACTGACAAACTATGAGTATTAGACTTGTGCTAATAAATTATAGGTTGAGCTTCAAATGGCACCTGATTCCCTACAGGTTCTATCTAGAACATTAAAGGCTGTTTCAGCTGTCCCCATTGGAGAACCATTCGAGGAACCTTTTTTTTTGTTCTATGTAGAACCCTTTCCACTAAGGGTTCTACATGGAATCCAAAAGGGTTATGCCTGGAATCAAAAAGGGTTATACCTGGAATCAAAAAGGGGTTATGCCTGGAATCAAAAAGGGTTATACCTGGAATCAAAAAGGGGTTATGCCTGGAATCAAAAAGGGTTATACCTGGAATCAAAAAGGGTTCTACCTGGAATCAAAAAGGGTTATACCTGGAATCAAAAAGGGTTATACCTGGAATCAAAAAGGGTTATACCTGGAATCAAAAAGGGTTCTACCTGGAATCAAAAAGGGTTATACCTGGAATCAAAAAGGGTTATACCTGGAATCAAAAAGGGTTATACCTGGAATCAAAAAGGGTTCTACCTGGAATCAAAAAGGGTTATACCTGGAATCAAAAAGGGTTATACCTGGAATCTAAAAGGGTTCTACCTGGAATCAAAAAGGGTTATACCTGGAATCAAAAAGGGTTATACCTGGAATCTAAAAGGGTTATACCTGGAATCTAAAAGGGTTATACCTGGAATCAAAAAGGGTTCTACCTGGAATCTAAAAGGGTTATACCTGGAATCAAAAAGGGTTATACCTGGAATCTAAAAGGGTTATACCTGGAATCAAAAAGGGTTCTACCTGGAATCTAAAAGGGGTATACCTGGAACCAAGAAGGGTTCTGCTATGGGGACACCTGAGGAACCCTTTTGGAACCCTTTTTTCTAAGAGTGTACATAATGTACACAGTGTAGGGAATAGGTAGCTATTTGAGATACAGATAAGTACTCAATGGGCCCTAGCTACGGTAACTGCTGTACATCTCATCTGCTGCACCTGCAATGCTAATCCAATAGCAGTAAAATGCAGTGTCATCATGGTGGACTGACTATCCCTTAATCCAACTGAGTTACACTCATCAGTCATCATGGTGGACTGACTGTCCCTTAATCCAACTGAGTTACACTCATCAGTCATCATGATGGACTGTCCCTTAATCCAACTGAGTTACACTCATCAGTCATCATGGTGGACTGACTATCCCTTAATCCAACTGAGTTACCCTCACCAGTCATCATGGTGGACTGACTGTCCCTTAATCCAACTGAGTTACACTCATCAGTCATCATGGTGGACTGACTATCCCTTAATCCAACTGAGTTACCCTCACCAGTCATCATGGTGGACTGACTGTCCCTTAATCCAACTGAGTTACCCTCACCAGTCATCATGATGGACTGTCCCTTAATCCAACTGAGTTACCCTCACCAGTCATCATGGTGGACTGACTGTCCCTTAATCCAACTGAGTTACACTCACCAGTCATCATGATGGACTGACTATCCCTTAATCCAACTGAGTTACCCTCACCAGTCATCATGGTGGACTGACTGTCCCTTAATCCAACTGAGTTACACTCATCAGTCATCATGATGGACTGTCCCTTAATCCAACTGAGTTACACTCATCAGTCATCATGGTGGACTGACTGTCCCTTAATCCTACTGAGTTACCCTCATCAGTCATCATGATGGACTGTCCCTTAATCCTACTGAGTTACACTCACCAGTCATCATGGTGGACTGACTGGCCCTTAATCCAACTGAGTTACACTCACCAGTCATCATGATGGACTGTCCCTTAATCCAACTGAGTTACACTCACCAGTCATCATGATGGACTGTCCCTTAATCCAACTGAGTTACACTCATCAGTCATCATGGTGGACTGACTGTCCCTTAATCCTACTGAGTTACACTCATCAGTCATCATGATGGACTGTCCCTTAATCCAACTGAGTTACACTCATCAGTCATCATGGTGGACTGACTGTCCCTTAATCCTACTGAGTTACCCTCATCAGTCATCATGATGGACTGTCCCTTAATCCTACTGAGTTACACTCACCAGTCATCATGGTGGACTGACTGGCCCTTAATCCAACTGAGTTACACTCACCAGTCATCATGATGGACTGTCCCTTAATCCTACTGAGTTACACTCACCAGTCATCATGGTGGACTGACTGGCCCTTAATCCAACTGAGTTACACTCACCAGTCATCATGATGGACTGTCCCTTAATCCTACTGAGTTACACTCATCAGTCATCATGGTGGACTGACTGTCCCTTAATTCAACTGAGTTACACTCACCAGTCATCATGATGGACTGTCCCTTAATCCTACTGAGTTACACTCATCAGTCATCATGGTGGACTGACTGTCCCTTAATTCAACTGAGTTACACGGCTGTAGAACCTCATGAATTACTATTGACTTCATACGGCTGTAGAACCTCATGAATTACTATTGACTTCATACGGCTGTAGAACCTCATGAATTACTATTGACTTCATACGGCTGTAGAACCTCATGAATTACTATTGTCTTCATACGGCTGTAGAACCTCATGAATTACTATTGACTTCATACGGCTGTAGAACCTCATGAATTACTATTGTCTTCATACGGCTGTAGAACCTCATGAATTACTATTGATTTCATACGGCTGTAGAACCTCATGAATTACTATTGTCTTCATACGGCTGTAGAACCTCATGATTTACTATTGATTTCATACGGCTGTAGAACCTCATGAATTACTATTGACTTCATACGGCTGTAGAACCTCATGAATTACTATTGTCTTCATACGGCTGTAGAACCTCATGAATTACTATTGACTTCATACGGCTGTAGAACCTCATGAATTACTATTGTCTTCATACGGCTGTAGAACCTCATGAATTACTATTGACTTCATACGGCTGTAGAACCTCATGAATTACTATTGATTTCATACGGCTGTAGAACCTCATGAATTGCTATTGATTTCATACGGCTGTAGAACCTCATGAATTACTATTGACTTCATACGGCTGTAGAACCTCATGAATTACTATTGACTTCATACGGCTGTAGAACCTCATTAATTACTATTGATTTCATACGGCTGTAGAACCTCATGAATTACTATTGATTTCATACGGCTGTAGAACCTCATGAATTACTATTGACTTCATACGGCTGTAGAACCTCATGAATTACTATTGATTTCATACGGCTGTAGAACCTCATGAATTACTATTGACTTCATACGGCTGTAGAACCTCATGAATTACTATTGACTTCATACGGCTGTAGAACCTCATGAATTACTATTGTCTTCATACGGCTGTAGAACCTCATGAATTACTATTGACTTCATACGGCTGTAGAACCTCATGAATTACTATTGACTTCATACGGCTGTAGAACCTCATGAATTACTATTGATTTCATACGGCTGTAGAACCTCATGAATTACTATTGACTTCATACGGCTGTAGAACCTCATGAATTACTATTGACTTCATACGGCTGTAGAACCTCATGAATTACTATTGTCTTCATACGGCTGTAGAACCTCATGAATTACTATGAATGAAAAACAACAATCATGAATACCAATAGAGAATCCAAAACCCAGGAATAAAAAGTGGCTTCAGTTATCTGGCGTAAGAGCGCAATCTCTCCTAAATGGTGTGTGTGTGTGTGTGTGTGTGTGTGTGTGTGTGTGTGTGTGTGTGTGTGTTTGCGCACCCATGCGTCATGCATTATTGAAGAAGCTGTTGAATAATTCAAAGCACTACTGATATTGATCTCAGGGCCTGATATCACTGCAGTCTGGCTCAGAGAGAGAGAGATGGAAAGAGAGCGAGAAAGAAATGGAGAGATACATAGAGAAAGGTTTAGAGGGAGTAGATAGAAGGGGGAAGAATGAATGAGAGAGAGTGAGAGTGAGAGATAGAAAAAGCTTAATTCAAACGGACGACAACCCTCTCATCATCCCATTGATCACACAGCAATGGTATCCTTGTGGGCCAAACAGAACCCAACCCTGGGTTTACAGGGGGGCGAAACAGAACCCAACCCAAGGTCTACTAGGTATAAAAATAACCCAACCCTAGGTTTACTGGGGCTAAACAGAACCCAACTCTGGGTTTAAAGGGGGCCAAACAGAACCCAAACCTGGGTTTACAGGGTGCCAAACAGAACCCAACCCTGGGTTTACAGGGTGCCAAACAGAACCCAACCCTGGGTTTACAGGGGGCCAAACAGAACCCAACCCTGGGTTTACAGGAGGCCAACCAGAACACAACTCTGGGTTTACAGGGGGCCAAACAGAACCCAAACCTGGGTTTACAGGGTGCCAAACAGAACCCAACCCTGGGTTTACAGGGTGCCAAACAGAACCCAACCCTGGGTTTACAGGGGGCCAAACAGAACACAACTCTGGGTTTACAGGGGGCCAAACAGAACCCAACCCTGGGTTTAAAGGGGGTGCACCTGGCCTGAACAGATAACAGGACACAGAGAATCCATGGAAGGAATTTTTACTTTGAACATTCACACTTTACATTACAAAGAGATAGCGCCGGCAGGAACGTCTGACAAGTAATTGAAATGAGACTGCAGACATTACTAGAATGACACATTTATCGTATCACTTTCCTTTTGAAACCGCTTTTCAGAAAAACAAACATAACAGACTGAATAATGGATCCAGTCAAATCAAAACAGTGTTTGTGGCCAAACATGAGTGTATGTGTGTGTCTGTCTGTGTCTGTGTGTCTGTCTGTCTGTGTGTGTGTGTGTGTGTGTGTCTGTCTGTGTGTGTCTGTGTGTGTGTGTGTCTGTGTGTGTGTGTCTGTGTGTGTGTCTGTCTGTGTGTGTGTCTGTCTGTGTCTGTCTGTCTGTGTGTGTGTCTGTCTGTGTCTGTCTGTCTGTCTGTCTGTCTGTCTGTCTGTCTGTCTGTCTGTCTCTGTGTGTGTGTGTGTGTGTGTGTGTGTGTGTGTCTGTGTGTGTGTGTGTGTGTGTGTATCTGTGTGTGTGTGTATCTGTGTGTGTGTGTGTGTGTGTGTGTGTGTGTGTGTGTTACCAGACAAGGTCTTGAAAGAGCAGTGCTGAACAGTGAAGTGTAACATACCTAGTGAGATGTCGGTCTATTGCAGTGATACACTTGGTGTTGTTGAAGTTGCCCCAAGACACTGATCTCGGGTCAGTTTTACTAACCCACTAGTGGTTAAGGTGAGGAATGGGGGAAGGGAAGCTGATCCAAGATCTGTACCCTCAGAATTACACCAAACCGTCTGCAATCCTCAATCAGTCTTGCTGCACAAATTTGATTGAATGCCACATAATTTACATAGCAGTCGGGCATCAGATAGCGATATCATATTGATGCGGTTAATGACATGATAAACACTTGTCTAGGCGTTGAGAGATTTGGTGCACGACTGCAATGTCTGATGCTGTAGTTGATATATCAGCTATACTGGCAGACAGTGGGAGTGACAATGGAAATGAAAGGGGCGTGGTTTCACACGCACACCATACTTGAATGGGCTGTGATGATCAGAGCAGCTGTTGCCTTGTGTCCCAATAACGACCATAGTTTGGAGGAGGGAGAGAGAGAGAGAGAGAGAGAGAAAGATGTGGGGAGAGGAGGGAGAGAGGTGGGGAGAGGAGGGAGGTGGGGAGAGTAGGGAGAGAGGTGGGGAGTGGAGGGAGAGAGGTGGGGAGAGTAGGGAGAGAGGTGGGGAGTGGAGGGAGAAAGGTGGGGAGAGGAGGGAGGTGGGGCGAGGAGGGAGAGGTGGGGAGAGTAGGGAGAGAGGTGGGGAGTGGAGGGAGAGAGGTGGGGAGAGGAGGGAGGTGGAGAGAGGTGGGGAGAGGAGGGAGGTGGGGAGAGGAGGGAGAGAGAAAAGAGCTGTTAAATTCTACAACCACCTAAAATGAAGCGATTCCCAAACCTTCCTTAACAAAGCCATCACCTACTGAGAAATTAACCTGGAGGAGAGTCCCCTAAGCAAGCTAATCCTGGGGCTCTGTTCACAAACACAAACACACCCCACAGAACCACAGGACAGCAACACATTTAGACCCAACCAAATCATGAGCAATCAAAAAGAGAATTACTTGACACATTGGAAAGAATTCACAACAAAACAGAGCAAACTAGAATGTTATTTGGCCCTAAACAGAGAGTACACAGTGGCAGAATACCTGACCACTGTGACTGACCCAAATTTAAGGAAAGCTTTAACTATGTACAGACACAGTGAGCATAGCCTTGCTTTTGAGAAAGGCCGCCGTAGGCAGACCTGGCTCTCAAGAGAAGACAGGCTATGTGCTCACTGCCCACAAAATGAGGTGGAAACTGAGCTGCACTTCCTAACCTCACATATTTCCCTCAGATTACACAGATCCACAAAGAATTTGTAAACAAACCCAATTTTGATAAACTCCCATATCTACTGGGTGAAATACCACAGTGTGCCACAGTAGCAAGATTTGTGACCTGTTGCCACAAGAAAAGGTCAATCAGTGAAGAACAAACACCATTGTAAATACATCCCATATTTATTTTCCCTTTTGTACTTTAACCATTTGTACATTGTTACAACACTGAATATAGACATAATATGACATTTTAAATGTCTTTATTCTTTTGGAACTTCTATGAGTGTAATGTTTACTGTTCATTTTTATTATTCATTTCACTTTTGTTTATTATCTATTTCACCTGCTTTGGCAACGTTAACATATGTTTCCCATGCCAATAAAGCTCCTTGAATTGAAAGGAGAGAGGTGGGAAGAGGAGGGAGAGAGAGAGGTTGGAAGAGGAGGGAGAGAGAGAGGTTGGAAGAGGAGGGAGAGAGAGGTGGGGAGAGGAGGGAGAGAGGTGGGGAGAGAGAGAGGTGGGGAGAGGAGAGAGAGTGGTGGGGATAGTGGGAGAGAGAGGTGGGGAGAGGAGGGAGAGAGAGAGAGTTGGGAGAGGAGAGAGAGAGGTGGGGAGAGGAGGGAGAGAGAGAGTTGAGGAGGGAGAGAAAGAGGTTGGGAGAGGAGAGAGAAAGAGATGGAGAGAGGGAGAGAGAGAGGTGGGAAGAGGAGGGAGAGAGAGAGGTGGGGAGAGGAGGGAGAGAGGTGGGGAGAGGAAAGAGTGGTGGGGATAGTAGGAGGGAGAGAGAGAGGTGGGAGAGGAGAGAGAGGTGGGGAGAGGAGGGAGAGAGAGAAAGAGTTGAGGAGGGAGAGAAAGAGGTGGGGAGAGAGAGAAGTGGGGAGAGGAGAGAGAAAGAGATGGAGAGAGTGAGAGAGAGAGGTGGGGGAGAGAGAAAGAGGTGAGGAGAGGAGGGAGAGGGAGAAAGAGGTGAGGAGAGGAGAGAGAGAGAGAGAAAGAGGTGAGGAGAGGAGAGAGAGAGAAAGAGGTGGGGAGAGAGAGAAGTGGGGAGAGGAGAGAGGTGGGAAGAGGAGGGAGAGAGCGAGATATGGGTGGGAGAGAGAAGTGGGGAGAGGAGGGAGAAAGAGGTGGAGAGAGGTTGGGAGAGGAGGGAGAGAGAGGTGGGGAGAAGAGGGAGAGAAAGAGAAGTGGAGAGAATGAGAACACTAACCTCCTTATTTGCTATTTAAAGAATCTAAGCAGAGCCAGCATTACCAGAAAGGCAGAAAATAGCTGTGATGTTTGTAAAGGGAGAGAGAAAGAGGCTTGTGTGTGTGTGAATAGATGCAGTAGCAGCCCCATTGCACCAAACAGCTGCCAGATGTCGTCTCCTTTCTGAAATAAAACACACACACACGGGGCAGGCACGCACGCGCGCGCACACACGCATATTGTTACCCAGTTTGGATTTGCTATGTCATTAGATTGTTGTTTTCATGCCTTGCTGGGCAAGATAGCCTATTTTCTGCATGCTTCTTCTCCATATGAACCTATTCACCCCAAAGGCAACGTTATCTGCGTCATCATACTTCTATTTGTATCAGATTGCTTCCAAATTATGAGTTTTTATGTCAAGAAACCTGTCTGGTAAATTTATATTAAAACATTTCCATTGTCAGATTCGCCAGAATGTTATTTTCGTTTAGTCTTGAGTTCAGGCAGTGAGTTACCGCTGGTGCAATGTGAGTCGCATAGCGCCCCTCCCTGGCCCGAACCATAGGCGGCTGGCTGCCCGTTGCCGCATCCCGTCCCGCTTTGCCACAGGTCTGCATTCGTATCCAAATCTGCCAATCTTCTCTCCAGTCCCTCCCTCTCTTCCCTCCCCCTTCTCCTTATCCTCCTCCTCCTCCCCCCGCCCGCAGACCACCAACAATGCTCTCCAGTTTCTAGACACACGACTCTCCGGTAAAGTGGCTCTGCATCGTTTTATCATACCTCAGTGCTCTGCATCGGTAACGGTATGTATATGTCTATAGCAAGTTATCTTGGCTAAACGGTTTTACAACAAATATACGGAATGACTACCCTAGCCTATAGGTTTTGCCTGTTCTATGATTTCCTCATGTTTTCATTTAATTGATCACTGTTAGACTGTTTACCGAAGTCACGTACGGATAGACTCGTAGGGTGGTGACTGTCTCCTCTCCCGTTATCTATCCTCAGATGACCGCATTTCATTTCAATGTATTTCATCAGAAACTTTATGAACACATTTTTAACGAGTTAATCATCCGTATGCTATTTCCATTTACAGTTTGACTACACATTTACCTCATATGAGTTCAATATAATATTTACCGTGACAGTCATTTGTTGAAAACTTGCCAAAGACAGTATTAAATCATTAAATAATCAGACTCATTTAAACCTACCTTGACATATGGGACAGCAGTACGGGCTATTTACTGTACGTTCAGGTGACGGATTTCAACCACTCCTTCCCTTTATCCAACGTAACTGGATTACCGGTCTGTAAGGTAAAGCGTGGACGCACGCATGTGGTATAATGCGTTTTAATATTGAACTGTATCAGGTTGACGAATGTAGCCTTTGTATTCCTTATAATTTAGTATTGAATAGATTGAGATATGAATGCGATTAAATACATTGGCGCAGTAGATTGCTGTTTTGTTTCCCCTGGGCGCCTTGAGCTATAGTTCGATTCCTTTCGCTTGATTGGATGATGTACGTTTATTGAACTGTGGAGATCGACCTTGTTGCGTGTATGACCTAGCTTGCCTCTCGGTTCAATCGAGGACAATTTAGAATCTCACAAGGACGCGCAAACGCCCCTATATCCCGCAAAATGGACTATAAGGAAGTGTTAAGGCTCGTGCACGTTCCTCAGAATGTGCACGGGCAGAATGTCTGGATTTGCTAAAGATATCCGGGGGCATTAAACGTAAACTAGATGAATTAGTAATATTTGTTCATGTCACGTTCACTCTGTTGAATGTGGTTCTTTGTTCAACATTACCTTCCGCGTAATGCTTATGAATGAACAAATATCATGCTGTAAAGAGATGGTGGGAGATAATTATATTCCTGCTTTTGAATCAATGCGATCAGCACCCTTTTCGTTTAAGACTCAAGAGCAATGTTGTAACCTATGGATACTAGCGCTGGGTGCATTGGGAATATCCCAGGCCTCTCCAGTGACTCAGCAATGGTCCCAATGACTCAGACGCAGCATGTATGATGTGTGTGTGTGTGCGTGTGTGTCTGTATGACTTGAGGGGCTGATGAATGGAAATAATGATCGACAGCAGGGATGAGACGGGGGATTCAAATGATGTTACTCAAGCCTGAATTGAAACGATGCCGCATTAATGCTTGTACTGCATTATAATAAATGTTTATGTAAATTAACGATTTATCCATTAGTGTGACTGTAAAGTGGAGACGTTTCTTTAAAAAAGAAAATATACATATATATATATTTTTTTTGCATTCTGGGGTGATGTTTTGAATCCCAACGTACACACACTGAGCAATCGGAACATATTGCAGCTCTCACTCACCCACCAGGGTCAAGTGAAAGTGCACTAGATTGACAGTGAGCTAAATGTGTCTGTGGAAGTGCACTAGATTGACAGTGAGCTAAATGTGTCTGTGGAAGTGCACTAGATTGACAGTGAGCTAAATGTGTCTGTGGAAGTGCACTAGATTGACAGTGAGCTAAATGTGTCTGTGGGCTAGAGACAGGAGTCATTTGATAAACCTGTTTGGTTGTTCTCTACAAGCTAGTCGTAATCTTTTGTTTCTCTGACCTTCGTAGAGCTAGGTGGGATACCTAGTCCCTGAATGCCTTCAACTGAAATGTATCTTCCACATTTAACCCAACCCCTCTGAATCAGAGAGGTGTGTCTTCCACATTTAACCCAACCCCTCTGAATCAGAGAGGTGTGTCTTCCACATTTAACCCAACCCCTCTGAATCAGAGAGGTGTGTCTTCCACATTTAACCCAACCCCTCTGAATCAGAGAGGGGGGGCGACTGCCATAAATCAACATCCACGTCTTCAGCACCCAGGGAACAGTGGGTTAAACTGCCTTACTCAGAACGACAGATTTTTTACCTTGTCAGCTCGGGGATTTGATCCAGCAACCTTTATGGTTACTGGCCCAACGCTCTAACCACTAGGCTACCTGCCGCCCCAGGATAGGCTAAAGGCATCTGCATGCTTCCCATCCTATATATTATGACGCTGATGATGTTTTTGTTAGTTTTTGTTAGTTTTGGTCTTCGGCAAGGTTTTTTTTTTCTGCCCTTTGTGAACACAGCATTTTTCCTTGAGGCAAGCCGAAGTTCAGAGCCCGAAGTCTACGACCCTTCGGTCATTGGTCAACAATAGGGATTCTTCAATGAAACAAGCCTTAAGTCTGGGCGCTGTCCTGATAGTTAATGTTCAGACATTTGATAACTGCAGGCAACAGAGACTACGGAAGTGTGTTGCCCTTTTTAATTATGGAGTGTGGTGCCAACTGTAGATTATAGAGTGTGTTGCCCTTTTAATTACGGTCCCATTCATTCAGTTGTGATCACCAGGTTTCTAGGAAACCGAGAGATTTAATAACCACATCCATAACAATCTGGACATTCCACATCAACAGACAAGAGCTCGATAAACAGCAGTGGTGCTCTGCCAAGTCATTTAGGACACAATCAGGTGATCCTACTTTATCCACTTTAAGTCCATTTCTATTTGAAGGACATTTGCGATTACCGTCGTCATTATATGTGTACATTTTGCTACAACAACTTTCGGGAATGGTTTCAAATCAATGGAGTCTTAGCTACTCAACAGGGTGCTTACTTCCTAATCTGTCAGGATTTGGGATTGGGTTTGAAACAATGAGCCACTCTCACTCTGAAATTAGGAGTGTTGGTTCACGACCTGGCCGACAGTTGCATGTCTGGGGAAATCTGTTCGGGAACTTCTGTAATCACTGGCCTGAGACCTCATTTAGATAACCTAATTTGTTGAAGTGAAGTCCAATCTATGAATAACTACAGGTAATCATACACACACAGACTCTCTCTCTCTCACACACACACACACACACACACACACACACACACACACACACACACACACACACACACACACACACACACACACACACACACACACACACACACACACACACACACACACACACACACACACACACACACACACACACACCCAATCTATGAATAACTACAGGTAATCATACACACACACACACACACACACACACACACACACACACCCACACACACACACACACACACACACACACAATCTATGAATAACTACAGGTAATCATACACACACAGACTCTCTCTCTCTCACACACACACACACACACACACACACACACAATCTATGAATAACTACAGGTAATCATACACACACAGACTCTCTCTCTCTCTCACACACACCCACACACACACCCACGCACACACACACACACACACACACACACACACACACACACACACACACACACACACACACACACACACACACCCAATCTATGAATAACTACAGGTAATCATACACACACACACACACACACACCCACACCCACACCCACACACACCCACACCCACACCCACACACACCCACACACACACACACAATCTATGAATAACTACAGGTAATCATACACACACAGACTCTCTCTCTCACACACACACACACACACACACACACACACAAACACACACACACACAATCTATGAATAACTACAGGTAATCATACACACACAGACTCTCTCTCTCTCTCACACACACACACACACACACACACACACACACACACACACACCCAATCTATGAATAACTACAGGTAATCATGCACACACAGACTCTCTCTCTCTCTCTCTCTCTCTCACACACACACCCACACACACACACACACACACACACACACACACACACACACACACACCCACACCCACACACACCCACACACACACACACAATCTATGAATAACTACAGGTAATCATACACACACAGACTCTCTCTCTCTCTCACACACACACACACACACACACACACACACACACACACACACAATCTATGAATAACTACAGGTAATCATACACACACAGACTCTCTCTCTCACACACACACACACACACACACACACAATCTATGAATAACTACAGGTAATCATACACACACAGACTCTCTCTCTCTCACACACACACACACACACACACACACACACACACACACACACACACACACACACACACACACACACACACACACACACACACCCAATCTATGAATAACTACAGGTAATCATACACACACAGACTCTCTCTCTCTCTCACACACACACACACACACACACACACACACACACACACACACACACACACACACACACACACACACTGGCAGACAGGCACAAGGAGGAAGGACATTGCGATTACCGTTGTCATTAAACATGTATAATTTGCCACAACGACTCTGCATGGTTTGAAAGATGGGCCAATGTGCTTTACATGAGGCTGGGATTTAGTCTAGCTAGCCTAGCTTGGTTTAACCAGACTGAATGCCCTGCCACCATTGTTTCACTCAGCATTCAGTCTGGTTTACCCAGGCTAAGATTTACCCTCAAGCATGCCTCAGCATTGAGTTTCCTCATCAGAGTATGTGATTAAGTTAATCAGCTATTAGACCACTGAAGAACTACTCTACTGCAATATTCTGAAGTAGATTACAAGACTCTTCTAGTATTGAGGGACTAGTATGTAAATGCAGTAACAGTAGCTCTCAAATCAGCTTGAACCGTTTCACTTCCATCCCAGTCAGACTCTGTGTGAACCGTTTCACTTCCATCCCAGTCAGACTCTGTGTGAATCGTTTCACTTCCATCCCAGTCAGACTCTGTGTGAACCGTTTCACTTCCATCCCAGTCAGACTCTGTGTGGACCCTAAACAATTTGAGTCACTGGTTGCTTTTGAGCCCTAGAAGGATGGAAAATGACCAGGCTCTCCTTATAGTTCCAAACCAGATCACATGGTTCCACTTATCAGTGAAGTCTGTCTGACCAGCGCTCACCATTTACCAGGCAACGACTGGAAAACCTTCTGTACCACGACACCGGCTGGAACACTTCCTGTACCACGACAACGGCTGGAACACCTCCTGTACCAATACAACGGCTGGAACACCTCTTGTACCTCTACAACGGCTGGAACACCTCCTGTACCATGACACCGGCTGGAACACCTCCTGTACCATGACAACGGCTGGACACCTCCTGTACCACGACAACGGTTGGAGCACCTCCTGTACCAATACAACGGCTGGAACACCTCCTGTATCACGACAACGGCTGGAACACCTCCTGTACCATTACAACGGCTGGAACACCTCCTGCACCATGACAACGGCTGGAACACCTCCTGTACCTCTACAATGGCTGGAACACCTCCTGTACCAATACAACGGCTGGAACACCTCCTGTACCGCGACAATGGCTGGAACACCTCCTGCACCACGACAACGGCTGGAACACCTCCTGTACCACGACAACGGCTGGAACACCTCCTGTACCAATACAACGGCTGGAACACCTCCTGTACCAATACAACGGCTGGAACACCTCCTGTACCGCGACAATGGCTGGAACACCTCCTGTACCAATACAACGGCTGGAACACCTCCTGTACCAATACAACGTCTGGAACACCTCCTGCACCACGACAACGGCTGGAACACCTCCTGTACCACGACAACGGCTGGAACACCTCCTGTACCAATACAACGGCTGGAACACCTCCTGTACCACGACAACGGCTGGAACGCCTCCTGTACCACGACAACGGCTGGAACGCCTCCTGTACCACGACAACGGCTGGAACGCCTCCTGTACCACGACAACGGCTGGAACGCCTCCTGTACCACGACAACGGCTGGAACGCCTCCTGTACCACGACAACGGCTGGACACCTCCTGTACCACGACAACGGTTGGAACACCTCCTGTACCATTACAACGGCTGGAACACCTCCTGCACCATGACAACGGCTGGAACACCTCCTGTACCTCTACAATGGCTGGAACACCTCCTGTACCAATACAACGGCTGGAACACCTCCTGTACCGCGACAATGGCTGGAACACCTCCTGTACCACGACAACGGCTGGAACACCTCCTGTACCTCTACAACGGCTGGAACACCTCCTGTACCTCTACAACGGCTGGAACACCTCCTGTACCTCTACAACGGCTGGAACACCTCCTGTACCTCTACAACGGCTGGCACACCTCCTGTACCACGACAACGGTTGGAACACCTCCTTTACCAATACAACGGCTGGAACACCTCCTGTACCACAACAACGGCTGGAACACTTCCTGTACCACGACAACGGCTGGAACACCTCCTGTACCAATACAACGGCTGGAACACCTCTTGTACCTCTACAACGGCTGGAACACCTCCTGTACCATGACACCGGCTGGAACACCTCCTGTACCATGACAACGGCTGGACACCTCCTGTACCACGACAACGGTTGGAGCACCTCCTGTACCAATACAACGGCTGGAACACCTCCTGTATCACGACAACGGCTGGAACACCTCCTGTACCATTACAACGGCTGGAACACCTCCTGCACCATGACAACGGCTGGAACAACTCCTGTACCTCTACAATGGCTGGAACACCTCCTGTACCAATACAACGGCTGGAACACCTCCTGTACCGCGACAATGGCTGGAACACCTCCTGTACCAATACAACGGCTGGAACACCTCCTGTACCAATACAACGTCTGGAACACCTCCTGCACCACGACAACGGCTGGAACACCTCCTGTACCACGACAACGGCTGGAACACCTCCTGTACCAATACAACGGCTGGAACACCTCCTGTACCACGACAACGGCTGGAACGCCTCCTGTACCACGACAACGGCTGGAACGCCTCCTGTACCATTACAACGGCTGGAACACCTCCTGCACCATGACAACGGCTGGAACACCTCCTGTACCTCTACAATGGCTGGAACACCTCCTGTACCAATACAACGGCTGGAACACCTCCTGTACCGCGACAATGGCTGGAACACCTCCTGTACCACGACAACGGCTGGAACACCTCCTGTACCTCTACAACGGCTGGAACACCTCCTGTACCTCTACAACGGCTGGAACACCTCCTGTACCTCTACAACGGCTGGAACACCTCCTGTACCTCTACAACGGCTGGCACACCTCCTGTACCACGACAACGGTTGGAACACCTCCTTTACCAATACAACGGCTGGAACACCTCCTGTACCACAACAACGGCTGGAACACTTCCTGTACCACGACAACGGCTGGAACACCTCCTGTACCAATACAATGGCTGGAACACCTCTTGTACCTCTACAACGGCTGGAACACCTCCTGTACCATGACACCGGCTGGAACACCTCCTGTAC